>NC_040020.1:9543761-9788586 GCF_000972845.2 Larimichthys crocea
GCCCACACTTCCCTCTCCCCAGCCACTTCTGCTAGCACTCCCAGGGGGACCCCAAGGGGGACCCCAAGGTGTTCCCAGGCCAGCCAAGAGACATAGTCCAAGTCCCCGTGTCCTTGGTCTTCCCCGGGGCCGCCTCCCGGAGGGACGTGCCCGGAGCATCTCACGAGGGAGACGTCGAGGAGGCATCCTGACGAGATGCCCGAGCCACCCTAACTGGTTCCTCTCGATGCGGAGGAGCAGCGGTTCTACTCTGAGCTCCTCGCGGATGGCCGAGCTTCTCACCCTATCTCTGAGGGAGAGCCCAGCCACCCTGTGAAGGAAGCTCATTTTGTCCGCTTGTATTTGCGATCTCATTCTTTCGGTCACTACCCAAAGCTCGTGACCATAGGTGAGGGTAGGAACGTAGATCGACTGGTAATTCTTCACCACGACGGACCGGTGCAGAGTCCGCATCACTGCAGAAGCCGCACCGATCCGCCGGTCGATCTCCCGTTCCATCCTTCCCTCACTCGTGAACAAGACCCAGAGATACTTGAACTCCTCCACTTGAGGCAGGATCTCATCCCCGACCCGGAGACTGCACTCCTTTTCCGGCTGAGAACCATGGCCTCAGATTTGGAGATTTGGCTCAAAGTCCTGGGCCTAAAAACCTCCAAACGCCCGTGGTACCAAACACTAACACTCCCCCAGTGCTCAGCTAACAAAACAAAACATGATCTAACAGCAGCTACAGCTGTCAGCAGGTTACTTCACTGTCCATCATAAACTCTGTAAATCACAGAGAGTTGAGGCGGAGCAGCCGGAGGACATCAGAGGGAAAACCAGAAAACATTTCCTCCATAAAATATGATCCAGTTTTACCAGAATCAGTGAAATAGTTGCTGCTGTGTGACTTTGGTGTGCCCAGAGTCACACAGCGTGAGAACAGATGAGACGCCGTTCACCTGATGATGTCTGGTGTGTGTTCACAGGTAAAACTCTGGGCTCTGGGGCTTTTGGAAAGGTCGTGAGGGCCACAGCTTACGGACTCTGCTCTGCAGATACTGTTACGACCGTCGCTGTTAAGATGCTCAAACGTAAGTGTGTGTGTGTGTGTGTTGATCTGTTTTTCTCTGTAGTTGTGTCTGAAATCACTCCCTGCTCCCTTATTCCCCATATAACTACATCAATGTTAAGAAATATTGCATGAAATCTCCACCTCGGGGCGCCACAGTAGCTCTCTGAATAGACCGGATATATCATGTGTCGAGGCTGAGTCAGATCGCTTCTGAACCGTGAGGAAGTATCTGTTTTCCACAACCTGGAGCATTTATACAGAAACTAAATTTAGTCCCTGCTTCCTCCAGCTGAAACACAGATTAACAGAGCTCCTTAAAGGGTTCATGCTCACCTGGAAATGCCGTCTAAGATAGTAAAGATAGAAACATGACATGGCTTTAATATGTTAATAGTATTTATCAAAAGGTATCAGGTCTCTATCAAGGAAATCAAGTAATTATTGATTTAGTGCATTAAAATGCAGCAATTTATTTGGCTTTTTCTTTTTTTTTGGTTATTATGGAAAGCATGATGTCCAGATTAATAACAATGTATTATTTGCTAGGTGAGTACAGGTGGTACATTCAGAAAATATATATATTCAGAAAATAACAATTTTATTACAATTTGTAAGTTGAAGAACCTCTGACTCGATGAAGAAAGTTCTCAGATATTTGTACTTCAGGTACGCAAACCTCCCTGTAAAGTTAAAAATGAAATAAATTAATTTAAAAACTGAAATTGAACTTTGGTCTCAATATCAGCGTGCAAACGTAGTCGCGTTCATGCAAGATAGCAGGCGAGTGGAGGTGAAATCAGCGGTTTAAATATCAGGAAGGACGAGGTCCACACGGTACTTTACTCGATGTAAGAAAACTGTGCTGGGTTATTTCAGCAGTCAGCAGTGAAGTACGGGTGGTGCTAACTTAAATTATGTCTAACATGAACCAGAGCCAAACTAAATGCAGGCAAATAAATAAATAAAACAAAACCAAAGTGAGTGCCTTCACGGAGAAGAAGCCATCCGTCTTACAAAGGCTGCAAACATGTGACAACAATCACTTAACAAGGCTGGAAAGGCCAAACCATGAAGAGGAAGCAGAGGCAACACAAACGTCCGTCATAAAGGTGGTAAAAAGTTTGAGAGACACTTATAATATGATGCATAAATTCCAGCAGAGCTCTACACAGGAAACAGGGAGTGATGTCAGACACAGCCTCGTGCACGTTGTTGCTGTCAGAGTTCATAAACGTTCTGCTGATGTCACCCCAGCCAACGCTCATTCGACGGAGAAGGAGGCGCTGATGTCAGAGCTGAAGGTTCTCAGTTACCTCGGAAACCACGTGAACATCGTCAACCTGCTGGGAGCGTGCACGGTCGGAGGTGAGATGGTGATCTGTTAGGAGTTAAGTTTCTCCAGCTGCATGCACGCACGTTTGTTTGTTACTCGCTTATCGACGGAGTTTGTTTCACGTTTATTAGGCTGATGCTGATGTGCTGACTCGCCAATATGCGCCTCTTATTAAAAATCAGATATTGGACAGTCAGTAGCGAGCGGCTCCTAAATGAAAACGTGACGCAGTTGGACTGGTCATAAATCTACTGCACAGGAGATCAATATTATCTACCTGTCTGGGCCTCGGCATTGATTATAAAGCAGCGTTTGGATTGGATTCTGCATGAGGTTGCACGAGTGTGTTATTAGGAGAGAAACACTGAACACTTTAGGTTTTTTTCTGGCAGCGTCGGGCATGAAAAATCCAAATTTGAAGCTATTAAACACACTTTGTTCAAACCTGTCTGAATGTGCTTGCAGTCAAATTAACCAAATTCCTCCCAGACATCTTCTTTGGCTCATTATTCCAGCTTTGGCTCTCTGCTCTCCATTGTTCGACGCTGTCAAATGGTTTAAAAAACCAAGAAAAGAAACAAAAAAAACAAGTGAATGAAGGTTTTTTTTTCTTCTTCTTCTTCTTTTATCTCTGCACGCCAGGCCCAATTCTGGTGATCACCGAGTACTGTTGCTATGGCGACCTCCTCAACTTCCTGCGCCGAAAAAGAGTGTCTTTCTTAAACTCCCAAGCCGGCGACGGTTACTATCGCAACGTCTCGAACCAAACGGAGCCCACAAGGTGTGTATGTGTGTTTGTGTGTTAAACTGTGATTTGTAAAACACAATGTGTGATGCTTACATGTGTGTGTGTGTGTGCAGCAGAGAGGAGATCGGTACAGGATACATGCCGATGCGTCCGTCTGAGAAAGAAAGGACTTCCCAGTCAGGTATCTCACATTTTAACGACACACCGAGCTGTAAAGTAAAAGTTCCGCTCACTAAAGCCGACCCTGTGATCTCCATCTCCAGACGACATCGATGATCTGTCCCTGGACGCCGAAGATCTCCTCAGCTTCTCCTACCAGGTGGCGAAAGGAATGGAGTACATCACATCCAAGAACGTAAGGGCTTTTACAGACTGCGTGCTTTATTTATAGAGTCGTTACAGTCGAGATCTTAAAAGTGCTGCTGCTGGTTTATAAGTCACGTTATGGCTCACGGCCAACAGCTAATACAGTCTGAACTAGACATGGCGACGCTGCATTTACATTAGATCCTAAACTGCTTATAGAAGCAGCTCCCGAATGTTTTTTCCTGATTCAGTTTTTCTTACTTTTGCAATGTCGCGCCCCAGTTTCAGAGTTTAATCCCACTGTGTGTGAATATGTTAAGCTGTACTCGAGTATTTGTTCAGATTACATTACTTATAGCGAGTCGACAAGTTTGCCAACAGCTAATATTAGCCCAGCTCCTGTTCTGGCACGACACAGGCCTGTAAACTCCCTCTTCCTCTTGTTCGTCTTCCCGGTGGTCTAAAACTCTGCGGTACAAACACTAACACATAAACTCTGTAAATCACAGAGAGTTGAGGCGGAGCAGCCGGAGGACATCAGAGGGAAAACCAGAAAACATTTCCTCCATAAAATATGATCCAGTTTCACCAGAATCAGTGAAATAGTTGCTGCTGTGTGACTCAGTCATTCACTCCGGAAACCTGGTTGCGATGTCAGGACTCATTTCCGTGTTTGGTTGTGTGTGTGTGTGTGTGTGTGTGTGTGTGTGTGTGTGTGTGTAGTGTATCCACAGGGATCTTGCAGCCAGAAACATTCTGCTGACTCATGGCAGGGTGGCGAAGATTTGTGACTTCGGGTTGGCGCGAGACATCACGACCGATGCCAGCTACGTGCTGCGAGGCAATGTGAGTCTCTGACCCTTCGTCCTTCCTGGCTTTCTTTCTTTCTTTCTTCCTTCCTTCCTTTCTTTCTTCCTTGCTTCCTTGCTTTCTTCCTTCCTTCCTTCCTTCCTTCCTTCCTTCCTTCCTTCCTTCCTGGCTTTCTTCCTTGCTTCCTGGCTTTCTTCCTTCCTTCCTTCCTTCCTTCCTTCCTTTCTTTCTTCCTTGCTTCCTTTCTTTCTTTCTTTCTTTCTTTCTTTCTTTCTTTCTTTCTTTCTTTCTTTCTTTCTTTCTTTCTTGCTTCCTTCCTTTCTTCCTTGCTTCCTTGCTTTCTTCCTTCCTTTCTTCCTTGCTTTCTTCCTTCCTTGCTTCCTTCCTTCCTTTCTTCCTTGCTTCCTGGCTTTCTTCCTTTCTTTCTTCCTTTCTTGCTTTCTTTCTTCCTTGCTTCCTTCCTTCCTTCCTTCCTTCCTTTCTTTCTTCCTTCTTTCCTTCCTTGCTTTCTTCCTTCCTTCCTTCCTTTCTTCCTTTCTTCGTCCTTCCTTCCTTCCTTTCTTCCTTCCTTCCTTCCTTGCTTCCTTTCTTTCTTCCTTCCTTCCTTCCTTTCTTCCTTCCTTCCTCCTTCATTCCTTCCTTCCTTCCTTCCTTCCTTCCTTCCTTCCTTCCTTCCTTCCTTTACTCTTTAGTACAAGCGAACTCACTTCTCTCATAATTGCGGCTCTTCCTCCTGCAGGCTCGCCTGCCGGTTAAGTGGATGTCTCCCGAGAGTATATTCGACTGTGTCTACACCTTTGAGAGTGACGTGTGGTCGTACGGCATCCTGCTCTGGGAAATCTTCTCTCTGGGTAACATTTCCAGTTACAGCTGTGCTGCCCACTTCTGCTTCATAATTATAATTGCTCCTAAGCAGCAACATCACTTAGTTTAAAATCTAATTATGAGACATAACGTAGCAGCTCCAGAAACCAGCGTCATCCTCCTGAATCCACGAGTTCTTCTAGGTAAATGACACACGATCATACTGTGTGTGTACTGCAGGTAACAGTCCGTACCCCGGGATGCAGGTGGGCTCAGCGTTTTACAGGATGATTCAGGAGGGCCACAGGATGAGCAGGCCGGAGTTTGCTCCCATCGAGATGTAAGTGCACAGCATCTAAAGAGAGCTGCAACAATTATTGATTAAAATGTCCAAAACATTGTTTGTAGAGCGCAAACAGTGTAATCAGATTACAGATTTGGTTCGACCAGCTGTCAAAAAGTCAAAAAATATTTAGTTTACAAGAAAGTAGTCAATCCTTATATTAGTTCTGTTGGTTTTCTGGGAATCAGCTGCATGATTAATTGACTAATTGCTAAACTAAATACACTTGTTGTGTAATGTAATGAAATAGGTGCTTCTGATTGATCACGTACCTCCATGCACGGTCTCACCTCTGCAGGTACGACATGATGCTGTCCTGTTGGAGCCACGATCCTTTGAAAAGACCTTCCTTCAGGAAACTGGTGGAGAGGACCGAGCTGCTGCTGTCAGAAAACACCAAGAATGTGAGTAGATGAAGCCATGACACGCCGGAGTAACATCTCCAATCAGGCTGGCAGCTGTACCGTGGATGCTGAGGTTTTATGGTTAAGCCACCATGGCGCTCTCTCAGTTCAGTTTATCTATCATTTGCATGTTAAGTTGGACGTAGCGGACTTAAGCCTGAGGCCGAGAACAGTTTAATTTTGATAACCAGAGGTGACAGCGTGGTTACCGGCTGAGATAACACAGCGTGGGAATCCAGGAGCAGGTGCAGTGCTGCTGATGGTGGCAGGAGGCCAAAAAACAAGGAGCCGCAGACAAGACAGGGCTGGATTTCCTCAAGCAGAGGAAGATCAAGATTAGCAGAGCTCACGGGAAAGTACTTTTGTGCTGCAGAGGTGGATTAGATGACAAGAGGCAGATGGCGTGGAGGAAAGTGGAGGACATGCCCAGAAACACAAACAAACAGAGAGAGGCAGACGAGACGGGAACGCTGGGAAATCAATGAGCCTCATCATATGAGGTCATCGGAGTTACCTCGTTACGGGTCTGGGGTTTACAGATCCACCGCAGAATGCTCGTGTTATAAAGCGTGACGTTTGAGAGACACGGGCATCTATCAGGCTGCGTTAGATCGTTGTTGTTGTTCGGAGCAGGCTGCATCTGCTCAGTGAAACATGGACGCCTGCCGCAAACAGATGTTTGAATGAAGTCTCTGAACTGCAAAGGCAGAAGAGCAGACTCTGCTCTAGACTGCTGCATGCTCGTAAAGACGTCTGTCAGGTACAAAAAAACAGAATGGGAAGGGCAGCTACAAAGTTGTTGCAGCAAGTTTCACAGCACTGCATGTAGTTTGGACTTCTGAAGATCGGCGGTTCGATCCTGGCTCCTGAAGGCATGAGCCGCTGTCAGACTGGAGAGGCTCTGTCAAAGAACAGTCCATACAGAAGTACATTTAGATGTGGCGTCAGGTGATGCTCGAGAACTTGACTAAATCTCAGATTCGAGTGACTGTTTTGTTGCACTTTTCCATGTCAGAGGGCGGGTTTTGGGAGAACAGCATCAACCAGGGCAAACAAAGAAAGAAATGTAGGATCCAGTGTTGTTGGGAGCTTGATCCATAACTGGTTCTGAAGCTTTTGTGAGTGGATCAAATCAAAGAGTGATTTTCTCCCCTCAGATTTTATGTCACAAGAAAAAAACTATTTATAATTATTTAGTTTTTATTATTTAATGAACTCTGATCATCTGGTGAAGTCTTTCCTTTCACCCATCAGCAGCGGGAGGAGTTTTGGCTTCACATTCAGCCTCAGATTACGTCTGAACATGATTCATGGGGAGGCAGCGACTAAGTACGAGCGTTGATCCCGGACTCGAGTTGTTGCTGCGATGATGAGAGGATCGCAACACTTTTTCTTTTAGTGTGTCAGATTTGTTTTCTCCCTTTTCACGGGAATGTTTCGACACTTTTGGGAAATGCACTCACGCCGCCTCCTTGCCAAGAGTTAGACGAGAAGACTGGTGACAAAGTAAAGGATATAAAACAAACAGCTGTTCAGACTGGAGACAGATCTGTGAGAAAATCCACCGACCAGCAGCTCTAAAGTGAACACGTTATATCTTAGTTTAATTACAGTTTGGGGCTTTAACAGGGAGTTATGTGTGAAACTCAGATAAGTTTAGCTGATTGCAGATCTTGTGTTGATCTTTTGAAAAAGATAACTTGAGTTTGAGGTGACAGATGTTTGTTCTTTTTCCTCTAATTTAAATAAACTGTCTATGGTATCATCTATCTTCAATAACAAATAGATTTGTCAGGACAAGACTTCTAAACCATACATAAAATCCACAACATGTCATTTTGACACTTTGATTTTGTACATATTAAAAGGAATAATAAAGATATTTACTGTAGTAAATCTTAAAATTACCACCTGAGATCAAGAAGACAGCTGCTACAGGTGGTACTCCGGGTTGCCAGGTATGAAACTGCGCTACAGTCCTGAAAGCAAATGAAGTGGATCAAAGTCCGACTTAAAAAGCTCCATGACCAGAAACAAAACATATGGTGGCAAAACACCGAAGATATCGGAGGTTGGGACCACTCCCCTGGACTAAAAGTCTCTCCTGCTCTTGTTCAGTTCCTTTTAATCTCTTTAGTCTCTTGCAGTCTCACAACTTTATGTAAGTGATTATTAATCACTGATGCGTTCTTCACCCAACTCTTAACTTCATCATCAGTCTTGGAGAAAAGATGGAAACACCTCTGGAGACACTTTGCAGAGACTGAATTTATGCATTCATTGTGATGAGGTTTGTGTTTTCCTTCTTCAGGTGTACCTGAGACTGAGCAACAATCCAGGTCATCCAGAGCAGCAGAGGGCACCATCACGAAGACTGAGCTCGGTCTGCAGCACGACAGCCCCGACCCAGCCGCTACTGCAAAGCACGGCCGACGTCTTCCTGGACTATGTCTGACACACACACACACACACAAACAACACATAAACACACACACACATGCACATACACACTGCGATGAAACACAACCCCCCCCTACCTCCCTGATCGTTCTCTCCTTTTACTGCACAAAGTACCAAGAGCCAAACACACTCTGTAAACTACTAACAACACACTCACTCAAACTAACGCTCTCTCACACACACACACACACACACACACACACACACAGTTACTGTATATATATATACGACCCTGCTCTGGGCTCTTAGTATCGGCCTCTATCTAATCTCCCCATTGGTGTATTGATCTCTGTGGTAGGTACATCAGGTGCACGTCTATATAAAGCGGACTCCAGCACTAACCGCCCATCAGATACAACATCACCCATCAGCAGCGGGAGGAGTTCTGGCTTCACATTCAGCCTCAGATTACGTCTGAACATGATTCATGGGGAGGCAGCGACTAAGTACGAGCGTTGATCCCGGACTCGAGTTGTTGCTGCGATGATGAGAGGATCGCAACACTTTTTCTTTTAGTGTGTCAGATTTGTTTTCTCCCTTTTCACGGGAATGTTTCGACACTTTTGGGAAATGCACTCACGCCGCCTCCTTGCCAAGAGTTAGACGAGAAGACTGGTGACAAAGTAAAGGATGTAAAACAAACAGCTGTTCAGACCGGAGACAGATCTGTGAGAAAATCCACCGACCAGCAGCTCTAAAGTCCGCTAATGAACACGTTATATCTTAGTTTAATTACAGCTTGGGGCTTTAACAGGGAGTTATGTGTGAAACTCAGATAAGTTTAGATGATTGCAGATCTTTGATGTTGATCTTTTGAAAAAGATAACTTGAGTTTGAGGTGACAGATGTTTGTTCTTTTTCTGTCTATCGTATCATCTATCTTCAATAACAAATAGATTTGTCAGGACAATACAATAATAATAAATGTCATGTGCAACAAAACCATACAAAAAATCCACAACATGTCATTTTGACACTTTGATTTTGTACATATTAAAGGAATAATAAAGATATTTACTGTAGTAAATCTTAAAATTACCACCTGAGATCAAGAAGACAGCTGCTACAGCCGGTACTCCGGGTTGCCAGGTATGAAACTGTGCTGCAGTCCTGAAAGCAAGCAAATGAAGTGGATCAAAGTCCGACTTAAAAAGCTCCATGACCAGAAACAAAACATATGGTGGCAAAACACCAAAAATATCGGAGTGCCCATTCAATATTTTATTTTAAAATAATTTTTAGTGCATCAAAACAAGTAAAATGAAGCCACAAAACTTGTATTTTAGATCATTAGAAAGGCCACAGACTCACCCTCCATAAATCAAAAAATATCTCCACCATAACTGTCAAACAAACAAGATACAAACCAAATGAAGCTTTTTGCTGTCATTATTTTGTAGCACAGACACGCATGAACCTTCAGAAGGGAGCTGAAGGTGAGCTTCCAGAGGAGCCAATATCAGAGGACACGACTCCAATATGTTGAACTTAAATGTTATTCAGTGGAGCTTTAAAGTGGCTGGTGGGCAGATTTTGTCGTTGGCTGGTCGTTTCCCTCCGTTTCCAGTCTTTCTGGTAAGCTAAGCCAACAGGCAGCTTCATATTTAGTGTACAGATATAATAGTGGTCATCATTCTTCTCACATTCTTCGTGCAAGAAAAGCAAATAAACTAATTTCCCAAACTTTAACATTCTTAATTTTCCTGTAAGAGTCACTAAATCCTGAGACGTCGTCAGCAAGCCGACCTTCAAACTGGCTTTTAGCAGGCCTTTCAAAACAAAGTAGAACAAATGAGCCATGGCAAGGCGGCATGCAAGCGATAACTCCTCATAAAAATAAAAAAAAAGCCATAAGTTACGGAAACACTGATTCCCACCTGTGTGTTGTAGCTTTGAATACTGTGACTCGACTGCTGTATGTGTTTTAGGGTTTAGCTTTAGTTTAGTCTCTTTAGCCAGATGTTTTAGGAACGACTGTGTGCTCTTCTTACTTGATTTAATGTCGAACGTGTATGCAATGTAAATACAATAGACATGTGCCTTGAGATTTTTTTTTTCAAAGTACTGAACGCGTTCTTTGGTTGTGATGACAGTTATCGCCGAGCGGGTTAGACAGAAGAGAGAGCTTCTGTGTTCTGGTTTTGATACAGTTGGTTGACTTGTTGTAATAAAGAAAGTTACCTGTGACGGTAGAACCAAATGGAACGTGTCCATTTCTTTGTGATTGAAAATGTTTATAACATTAATATAATATACACTGCTCAACAAAATTAAAGGAACACTTTGAAAACACATCAGATCTCTTGGGAAAAGAAGTCATGTTGGATATTCTCTCCTGATATGGACTGGGTAATGTGTTAGGAACAAAAGGATGCCACATCATTAATGGAAGTGAAAACAACCTACAAAGGGCTGAATTCAAAGACATCCCCAAAATAAAAGCAAAAGAATCGTCCATTTTTGCCAAAATGTCTTTGTAGCAACTCATAATGGTACTCAGTAGTCCTGGGGGATCTCCTCCCAGATCTGGACCAGGGCATCACTGAGCTCCTGGATAGTCTGAGGTGCAACCTGGCGGCATCGGATGGACCAAAACATAATGTCCAAGAGGTGTTCTATTGGATTTAGGTCAGTCGAGCATAGGGGTCAGTCAATGGTATCAATTCCTTCATCCTCCAGGAACTGGAGCATCGTCGTGCACCAGAAGGAACCCAGGACCCACTGCACCAGCGTAGGGTCTGACAATGGATTGCCAAGGAATTCACTTCTGATTCTACAAACAGGCAGTGTACAACAAGGCAACAGTTGGTCTGTCTTGGGGTCTCCTCCCAGTTGGACCCAGAACATCTCCAGAGGAAGGCGCCCGGGGTGCATCCGGATCAGATGCCCAAAGAACTTCATCTGGATCCTTTCGACGATCCTTTCCAAGCTCCCTCCAGATGTCCGAGCTCCTCACCCTATCTCTTAGGGGCTGAGCTTGTCAAAGTTCATTTCTGCAGCTCGTATCCTCGATCTTTCGCTCATGACCATAGGTAGTGTTGGAACGTAGATAAACTCTCTCTTACCCACAATGGTCCAAAGTACTGTGGACATTGCACCAACCTGCTGGTCCATCTCATGCTCCATTTTCCACTCATCACTCATGAACAAGACTCTCTGATACTTGAACTCCTTCACTTGGGGGCTTCCAACAACTTGCTTCCAACTGTTGTGGAGAAATTGCTAAAGTCAAAGGTCAATGGTGAGGTCAGGAGGGAAGAAAGTGTTGTGGAGCCTCTGATGTCTTATGCTGTATTATTTAATGACGCTTGGCCCAAGGAGAATTAGAGACACTCTCAAAGTTCATCAGAAGTGCCTGAGTCGGTCTCACATTCTGCCCCAACTCATCCTGGTGGATCGACTTTAAACCCCAAGATAACACCACAAATACTACACGCCCAGAATGAGTCACAGAGAATGTCTTTACCCATGGAGGTGTTATTGTCAGCATATTCTAGTCTGGAGACACAGATGTCTGTTTACGCAGATTGGATTCAACAGCCAGCTATCTATTATGTCTATGAAGGCAGCAACAGGTCTCTTTGACCCTGGACACCACAGTGTTGAGATAGACTGGCACCTACTTTTCCCAACCAAAGCCAAACAACTAATACTGCTGAGGACCTCAAGGCCCACACGTGACCCCGTGTAAGAAAACTCCAGGACAATGAAGGACCAAAAGAGGTGGACTGATAAATAAGAGACCCAAACACAACAAAGCTGCAGCAGACGTGTGTCACGTATAATATTTGCAACTGTTTTTATTTTCAAATTGACCAAGAAGGGAGAGAGGAGGACGAGGAGGGAAGGGAGGGGGGGTTATAATAAGAGCAAACATTTTGCTTCAAAATATTGATTATTATTGACTTTGGGGTAGATAAAGGAGCACAGTTCAAGAGCAGAAGAAGGGATATACATACAGTACAGGTAAGCATAGCACCGTTTTACACTGAATACTGGTGTTGTTAGCTTTTTCGTCTGTGTACAGTATTATACTAGGACTCTTTAGAACCAAATTGTGCAGTGGAAAGGTGATCTGTGTATCTCTGTGGAGGACGGTCGGTGGGCCTCGCTGTCTTTTCTATGGTGTCGAACCGTTTGTCAACAGCTTTTTTATTAAAACTTCCCAACCAGACAACTATCGTGGGTTAAAACAGAAAGTTTGGTAATGGTGAAACATTCAGAGGATTGTATTTCAGATTCTATATGTGGTTTTCCTTTCACGCCCCTTCGTTTTCCTTCATCACAAAGCCTGTTAGAAGTTCTCCATAATCAACAGTTACAACAACATCCATTAGTCTTTTTTTTTCTTTTTTTTTTTAAACACACCTTTACATTCTTTGGGCTGGGTTATCAGTGACACAAACTACAAAACATTTCAACTTTAGAGTGACGACCTTCAAACACGAGCTAGTCTACGGAGGCGTTGCCATGTGACGGGTGGAAGACCTGATTCAAATAGTAAAAGACCCCTTCTGTTCCTTAAATCGTCGGACAAAGTCGAGAAGAGGATTTGTCCCTGCTTAGCCGCACAAACTACCAATCGAACATTACAAAAAAAACACAACAACACAGGGTTACCATTTGGGGACTGGTCTGATGTGTTTGTCAAGTCATCGTTAAACATCTTTATAGCTGGACAGGTGACCAATGCTCTGCATTGCCTTAACATCCATTCTTTTTCCAGTCACACATCTGTTTCCATATGAAAATATAACGGGCTACAGTGACGGTTAACATGCACACATATGCTCTCACACACACACAAACATGTATTCAAGTCGAGCTGTCCCACACACGGGGCTTTGCAGAATACTGAGCCCAACCGCAGAGGAAGTTTCTTGAATATTACAATTATTTCTTTATACTGCAACGCAAGAACTGATTGGCTATCGCCAGGGGAAACCAATACTGACGCCCCCCGAGTGATACAAGAAGTAGGATCAAGAAGAGGAGACGCTATATTCACACACCCACGCACAAAACAACACATTCAACAAGCTCCTTTGCCAACCATAACACTTCACCCTAATCCAAGGCTTTTTCTGTTTGATATGGCTTACGACTGTAGCTGAGGGGGCTGAGCCCACGTCCATGCGGATCTGCGACGGCTTTGGGCACAGTCCTGGTTTTAACTGCTGTTTGAGAACTGAGAGATGAGTGAACTGAACGGTTTTTCTGAGGCCTAGGAAGAGAAAGAAGGACGAAACAGTGCGGATACAGAAGACCACGAGGCTACTCCATCAACCGTCGAACCAACGAAGGCTCGGGAGGAAAAAAATGTGAAAATTTTGAAGCACCGTCACCCTGAACGACACCGTCACGCTCTGGTCTGGTCTGCAGCATCACTGTCTCGTCCTTCCTGGGTCTGGATCCAGACTGAGGCAGAAGCAGAAAACAAAAAAAACAAAAACAAACTTTCCACATTCCTGAGAATACAAGTACCATCCAGCAACTTCAAACCCTTACTAAGTCGATTATTGTAAGACACAAGGGGCGACAAGCACGCACACACACTTTAGATACTCATGCACACAAAGATTGTATTCCCAAAAAAAAACAAAAACAAAAAACAAATAAAAACACACTAACTCACAGAATCACACCACGGATTACAAACAACTAGGTCTTGACAGTGATTTACTGTACACAACCACATCAAGTGCTAAAGTTTCAGGAGGTTTTTGAGGATATACTGTTTGTTACGTATAGGGCTCTCTGACTGTTAAAAAAAATAATCCCTACTATATACACACGCGTGAGCTTTTACTTTTTTTAGGGGTAATTATCTTGGAAAATATATATATACGTCTTTGAATCGAAATAAAAACAAACATAATCGACTATGTTATTGGCACTTGGAATCACTAAACCCGTTACACGTACAGTGATCAGCTTCCTGCGAGGAATTCAGTTAAACTGTAATCTAGATTTTTTTTTTTTTTTTTGCCAAACATAATGTGCACTTACAAAGTTTAAAAAGACTTTTTGTCTCAGAGACAGTGCTTAAAAACACAACTTCTGTGGGAGAATAAAGCCCAAACATTATTATTATTATTATTATTATTTTAAAAACAAAAGAACTTTAAAGCCTTAATCTGGACTGTTTCTTTTTAGAGAGAGAAGACGAAGAAGAAGAAGAAGAGGGAGAAGAAGAAGACGGGGAGGTTTCTGAGAGAGCGAGCGCGTCGTTGCGTCGCCGCTCCGTCTTTGACCAGAAAACACTTGAACAAAAGTAAAAATTCAGTTTTTTTTTTCTCCAAAAGCGACTAATAAAAGCTTACACAGTTATTTCTTTCCATGCAATCATATAAAATACTACATTTCTGTTTTTCCTGTTAGGCTATATTTGGATATTTACACGTTGTGTTTTGTTTTTTTATATATATCATACAGTAAATCTGTACATGGTCAGTCCACTTTGACACGCAAAAAAAATAAAGAGTCCGTCGTTACCGTGGCGATCGCTGGATTATTTTCGCGTGTCTTAGTTTTATCCTTTGATCCATCCTGTCGTGACAACGCTCGGCGAGTTCCTATGATTCTTTCAGATGGAGGAAGGGGTGGAGGGAGTTAAAAAGGAAGTGTGTCGACGGCCACGAGACCGAAAAACGAAATGTACGCAAGAGTTGTTTGTTTTTTTCCCACGCGTCGCTTCTCCTTCGGGCTTCACTGCGGTTGGCTGCTGACGCTGTCAGTCCTGTGCGATGACGCAGCTTTCTGCTGCTTCTGGGGCTGCGGTTTCAGCTGCTGCTGGTGCCTCTGGTGGTGAGATTGTTGCTGCTGTTGTTGTTGTTGTTGCTGTTGTTGTTGTTGCCGTTGCTGCTGCTGTTGTTGTTGTTGCTGCTGCTGCTGCTGTTGTTGTTGCTGCGGTTGCTGTTGGTGCGTCGCCTGGGTGAAGGTGCCCTGTTGTTGGAGTGGGAACGCTGCCTGCAGGATCAGCTGGGTAGACTGGTTACTGTGGAGAAGACGAGTGCCCTGAAAGAAGAACAGAGGATGAAGAACTTCTGTCTGTTTAAATGAAAAGGTGTTTGCTGCCCTCTACTGATACCTGTAGGAATTGCTGTTGCTGCTGCTGCCCCTGCTGGCTGCTCTGAGCCACTACAGTGGTCTGGTTTTGGCTGTCAGGTTGACCTTGAGGTGGTTGGGCTGGTTGCAGAGTCAGAGTCTGGGTTTGTCCTCCCTGCTGAATTGATACAGGAGTTAATGATGATGTGTCGTCACATCAGTGAAACACGTAAGAAATCAGGTTTTGTCTGAAGAAAAGAAGTCCGAAGTTTCACAAGAAATAAACCTGAGACGAACTGAAAACTAAGCAGCTCATTCATCTTTTAGATCTTACGTATCTCAGCTCACCACCCATTCCTCGAAATAAAACATATAGATACACTTTGTCTCGGTTCAAGGCCCTTTCTCTTTCGTTATTTTGACTCAGAGGTTGTTTCACCATAATTTCTGTTCAACTACAACTTGTTTTTCCCAACCAAAACTGATTTTATGTGACAATATAATTATGCAATCGTAAAATAAACATTAAATAAGATTTTAAATGAGTTGATTTTGAAATATATTACAATATATTTTATAGATTATGACAAACTTGATATATTTTGTAACCACAGAGTTATTTCTTTCAGCTTCTTTCTTATTGATTTTACCTCTACAACTCTCGTTTCTCTTTTAGGATTCTGTCGGAATAAATATTTTAGATATTGTGTGTTACTAAAGTAACACTGCACCTGTTTGGTTTTACAAATCATCGACTAATATTTGGACCCGTTAGTCGTCTTCAGACTCCGTTTGCATTATCTTCACAAAAACAAGCTTTTCATTTACAACAAGCCAATTTTCCCAGACAATAACACTTTCACACTAACACGCTGTCCGTGCCGAGCAGCTGGGTGGTTACGTGCCTCACACATGGTCGCTCGGTTGGAGTATTTAGAGCTTTTGTTCGGTTCTTAGTTACAGTTTCATTAGCTCCTCTATGACTCACACGTCTTTGTCCTTACCTGCTGACCCCCGAACGGGTTGTACGCAGTCACCACCTGTCCCATGAACATGGAGGTGGGCACCATGACTGCTCCACAAGCCATCGGAGCTGTAACAAGCTTCGTCACCAGCCGCTGCCCCGCTGGGAACCTGGAGAGAAGCAGGAAGAAGAAATTAATCACAGGAACAATGAATCACTCTTGATCGTCTGCCATTTAGACCGTCGACCTACCGGATCTGTCGGTCCTGCGTGAAGGTGGCCACGGCGGTGCCTTGCTGCGTGTTGTTTTGTGGCAGGCTGGTGCTGATCTGCAGCACGTTGGGCTGCCCCGGCTGGGAAATCATCATGGTGTTGTATAGCGGAGCAGATACGGAGCCCTGGGACTGAGGCTGAGCCTGCGGGGGCTGCTGGGACTGACGTTGGGGCTGGAGAGTGGACACGAGGGGTAAGCACAGGACATCAGGATC
The DNA here is from genome assembly GCF_000972845.2 of Larimichthys crocea. Lineage (NCBI taxonomy): Eukaryota > Metazoa > Chordata > Actinopteri > Sciaenidae > Larimichthys > Larimichthys crocea. The sequence goes on from NC_040020.1 coordinate 9,560,526, forward strand.
AGGTTTACTGTCAAACTTTTTACAGTGCACACCTCCAGGAATATTAGACTGTCGACTGTTGAATCCTAAACAGAATCGGTTCAAGAACCAGAGCTCGTTTGGTGTAAAGGGGTTAGTCCTGATCCACACTTCATGATGTTTAAAGTGTTTTTGAATCAGTCGTTCTACTTCTACTAACCTGACTACATAGCAGGCTGATATTAAAAACAAATCCAACACTAAAAGTAACGTATTTTTTAAATTAGCCAGCTCATCGCTTATTTTCACTTATTTCATTGTTAAACAGTTTCCAGAGGTTCTGTAGTACCTCTACAGAGAGGTCACATAGTTTGAGAACCGGTGGTCCAGTGTATCGGTGCATAAGAAACATTAAATATTAAAAAGGAGAAGCAAAAGTATGAACACATCAAGTAACAAAAATAGAAAATTGACCATAAAATATGAAATAATAGATGAATATATATGTACAATATGTTTTTCCAGATGAAAGGAGCTCCATGGTTTGGCTTTTATAGATCTTAAGAGTTAAACATAAATTCATCAAACCACAAACTTGTAAACATCCAGAAACTTTTGCGCACAGTTTTTATCTGCAGTGTGTTCATGAGGGTGGAGCGGGAGGTTGTTTTGATGAATGAAAACATAAACATGACGTGAAATGTGTTGAAATAACTTTACTGTTGCTCTGTCAAACTTATCTTATCTTCTATCGTGAGCGGAGGAGTAAATATGACGGTTTGTGTGTTTCACTGTGAGAGTTCACGACTGAACACACACTGCACGCCCTGCAGTCAACTGATGTAAACACTACAACCTCACAGCACAGTACTGTGTTTGTCAAAGCCTACACATGCATGTGACCAACAGTGTCAATAGTTCACACAGAGATTAGTGCTCAATCATTGACAGACTTTTCCTTTGTGTGTGTGTTACCTGTGTGAGGGCGTTGGTCTGCTGCTGCTGCTGCTGCTGGAGGCTCTGCTGAGGAGGCGGCGCCTGCTGCTGGATGGTGAGCTGCTGACTTCCTGAATGGACGGGGTTAATTGTCGTTTGCTGCACCTGCCCAGTCAGAGCAGTCGTCTGTTGGACCGACCCCACCTGGGGAAGCTGCACGTTCATCGCTCCGCCCTGCTGCTGCAGCAACATCTGTCGGCATGGAAACGCTAAACGTCAGGCCTGTGGCGGCGGTTTGTGGGTCTCGGTCGGTGTTCTCGATTTATCGACCCAATTTAAACGTGTTTATTGTAATAACAGGATAGAATAATTCACTGGGAGTTAATTTTTCTTTTCATATTCAGGCAGTGAAATTGACATTTCCCCTGAATAGATCAAAAATAATAAATAATACATGACTCTCATGCCGATCTAGGTCAGGCAAAGCCAGGTAGAACACAACAGGAAGAGAGAAAGCACAATACATGCGGTTAGTATCTGAATTATCATCTCAGCTCTTTGTTAGAAAAGGTGTTTAAAGCACAACGAGCAAACACGACCTATGTCCAGCGTCTATTTGAACGAATCAGGCAACATGTTCTCTCCCGTCCGTACCTGGATGCCCTGTCCCTGGACTCTCTGCAGCTGCTCTTGGATGTGTCTCAGCTCCTCCTGCTGCCGCTGGATGTTGGCCTGGATCATTCTGGTCCTCTGTTCTAGCTGCTCCTTTAGATGCTGCATGGCGTTGACCTGCGCTGAGAACTCCATCACCGGCTGTGGAAGAAGAAGAGGTCACTTACTCAGACAGTGAACATCACAAACTCAACAGTACGTCTGCAACTAATGATGATTTTTATTATTAATTAGTCTAAATGTTATTTTCTCAAGTATCTGATTTTAAAAAAGCCAGTTTAATGTGTTCAAATGTCTTTTTGTCCAACAAATAGTCCAGAACTAAGAGATTTTACAGTTTTACTGTCGGAGAAAACTAATTATTATAAATCTCTGAGAACATGAAACCACTGAGTTTGTCACATTTTCAATAAAAAAATAAAAAGTTCTACTCCACGACGCATCGTCACATGTTGAACTGAAGTGTGGTACCACCATTCTCACCTGTACGTTTGTCTGTAGCTGCTGTGGTTGTTGCTGTTGCTGTTGCTGCTGTTGTTGTTGTTGTTGTTGTTGTTGCTGTTGCTGCTGCTGCTGCTGTTGAGTGATCATACCTGGAGTTGCACTCTGGCCTGTCGTCTGAGAGCTCATAGACTATAAACATACAGATAATCGAGAGAATTAGAGACAACTGAAAACTGCTCACGGAAGTCAAATCAGAGAGTCCTAGTTTGCTGTTGTTGTCGGTTTTTTTTGGCCAATCAAGTCTCACCTGGCTGCTGATGGATGAGCGACGCTGCGACGTCATCTCCATGGTCGACGCCAGCGACTGCCGAGGAGGCGTGGCTGTGTCCATGTGTAGCTTGGAGGCTGTTGCTGTGGAGACAGAATCATTGATGAGCAAGAGTCAGACCGCGCTGAGGATATCGTCATCATCTCACCGCAGGGTGAGATGTCACCGACTTGTCTTTGTGTGTGTGTGTGTGTGTGTGTCCTTACAAGTGCATGTGTTGTCCGAGACATGAGAGGAGGACTTGCGGGAACTCCGTGAGGAGGTCGAGGGTGTTCGGCTGCGGTCAAATCGCTCCAGAGCCTCTTTGAGGCTGGACGTGTTCAGCTGGGACTCGGAGCCCGAGTCCTGGCTCTGAAAACACGGAAAGGAAACACTCACGTGACAAGCAATCCTTTCAAAATAAAAGTCAAATGACATACAGGTGAAAATGACATCCAATAATAAAACACAGATGAATATTACTCACCTTATCTGCAGTAACTTCTGGATTAGACTCCTCGATGCCGAGCTCTCTGCGCTGCTCTGCCCTCACCTCTGAATAGCTGCGAGAAAAAGCAAAGAGGGTGGTGAGATGGTTAGAAATGCTCTGTTACCTGTAAACAGATGATAGAAGTGGATATGAGAGACGTTTTATTATCATAGAAGATACAAAGAATAAGAGAAGACGAGGAGTACCTGACTACTGTGTGCGTGCAGACGATAAACTCGGGCCGCGAGTTCCACTGGTGATAGGTGATGTAGTAATGCGTCTGAAGCCAGATCCACTGTTGACCTTTAGTCAGGAAACGGTAGTAGCAAGACTTCCCTTTACCGTACTGCATCACTGTACAGAGACAGAGCCAGAGCGAAGGAGTTACAAACAACAAGCAGAGAGAAAGAAAACCTGAAGTGAAGGAGTGTGGATGTAAACGTGAGCCCTCACAGTGTTCGTGACACTTGGCTAGCGTCTCCAGGTCGTCCACGTGGTAATAGTCGTACCCTGATGTTCCCAGAACCTCGAAAGGCAGGTATCCTATGATTGGCGGAGCTCTGAAAAGGAGAAATGGATTCATTATCCAAAAGTCAAAGTGACCGTGACCGATCGGCAAAACTTCTGCAGCTCATATCTCATTATGTGAATTTAACTGTGCTCGAAGTTCATCAACGTGGCACACTTGAAGGTGGTGTGAAAAGCTGGCCATCGCAGAGAGGAGGGAGACTTGTTATAGTTTAAATGTTTGGATCAAGCCAACCACCTCCTTGTTTCAGAGAGATTTCTACTCTCACCTCCACACAGCTGACAAATCACAGCGTGAACGATGTGTTAATGGGATTTACAGAAGTTACAGAAAGGGTCAGACACAGAACGTCCTGATCAGACATCAGAGAGCTTTAGTGTGAGTTTACAAAGCAATGCGCAGTTAAGTGTGTGCTTTGTGTTTCACCTGTGGTCTAAGAAGAGGAACTTCCATTCTAGGCTGTGCCTGGAGGTGAATTCTTCATTAGGCTCCTCGACTGTGCACATCTCCTACGAATATAAAAGCAATCACAGCAGATGAGATTAAACGATTCGGTAATGACTCTGTGATTTTATTTGCATATGTGTGTGTGTGTGTCTTAGAATACCTTGATAAACTGAGGTTTGGCCAGCCGAACAGTGGCTACAAAGCACACCTGGTCATCGAACGCAGGTTGTAGTGACCGCTGTAACACTCCTGCTAGACCGTTCCTCGTAATGTTGGGGACTACACAACACAGAGAAGCATACAGTGTGTTTCTCTGACACACAAAAACACGACCACTGTCGCACATTACAATATTTGGAGTGACCGTTACCTCAACTTAATGTCGTGTCGTGAACTTTCTGAAAATCATTAAAATAAAAACAATTGAGCGGCATACCGTTGTTGAGCGACTTGAAGTTGCCAATGAATTTAACATATTCATAGACGGGGGGTTCTTTGGGGTCAATTGCCCCTCGCAGCATATGGCAGCAGAACTCCATGTGGTTCTTAGCTGGAGACAGAATAAAAAAAACAAAATAAGTTAGATCATGAAGGGAATCAAGACAAAACAATGATAATGATGCCCATGCATCATGCAAAAAAATATGTATTGTGTTCTCTGATGATTTATTATTTATCCACTAAATTGTTTCCCAGCAGACAAAAAGGACGTAGCAAACAAAATCTAATTTATATTCAGCGTGTTTTATTAAACTGAATGAGATAAATGAGACATTTTGTAGATGCCAGTATAATTCTAACTATTCTAACTATTTCTTCCTACTCCATCAACAAACAGCTCCTTCTTTCTCTTTAATAAGAATAATATTTCTACCAAATATGTGGCAAAGTTATCATATTTATATATGTGTTAAAGGAACTTTCCCCCAGAAAACAGCGTCCAGCTCCGGCAATGAGAGCCATGGAAAAGTCCTGCTGTCAATCTACAATGACTAGGTGATGAAATGTCTAGCAACAACAGTTGTCTTTGGCAGCTTGTATTAGAAAAGATCTTCAAATTTATGTGGAAAAGTCAGTGAGATCCGGACAGTCCTCTCTGCCGACTCTCAGAAAACGTCGCCCCTGTTAGCAGCGAGAGCCACGAAAAAAACTCATAGATATCAACTTAATGACGAGCTATCGACAATAAAAAGTTTTCCATGTTTTCACTGGCTGAGAAAGATTTTAAAATGACGGGAGCTCCCGGGTGCTCTGAGGGTTTTAAGGCTGAATGAAAACAAATCAGATAACACGTGACCGCTGTGAATACAGGAGGAAATGTTTAACTGAATCATCTAACCACCAAACAACAACACACAGAACAGTATAACTGGACAACGTCGCCTCATGCAGCATGTATATACGGATCAATATGACCCGAGTTGTTACTGACTCTTCAGGTAGTCGGCGTTAAGGCTCTCTGGGTCGGTGGGGTGCGTGGACAGAGCCTTGTACACATCGGAGTGTTCCCCAACTGGCAGGAAGTTCAACAGGTTCTGGTCCACCAGGTCCGTCTGGAGGGAACAAACATGTGCATGATGACACAGACACACACACAAATCAGCACGCAAAGATCATCCCGACATATTAAATCTGAAGCACAGACATACAGAAATCATGTTGAAGCTTGTTCTGCAGCCTGTGTTACTCACCGGTAGGTGTTCTAGTAGTGAGGTAATGCTCTCGGAGACATAGAGGATGTTTCCATCAGTCATTATTGCTATAAAGAACCCATCCAGAGCCTGGTAACACGAGACGAGACAAGAGAAACTCCCCTAAATGTCGGTCTACAGCAGTGGACGTAAAAGACTGTCACCCATAAACAATTAGACAAATCTGTTGTTGAGGCGACAGGAATTATTCTTGATCATGAAAGACCACAAAATATGAAAAGATATTAAACATGTACGGAGATTTCTGACCTCCAGCATGAGCTGCGTGAATTCCTCATTGCTGAGAAACGGAGGCTTCCAGTCCTGCCTGATCTCACTCGACTCCGACTGGGCTGCGATTTCTGACGGAGGAAACCCAGAAAAGAAGTTATTTTAGGAAAACATGATGCAGCAACAGGGACGCGAGGGAGACAGAGACAAAAAGCACATGACGACACGGTGCAAAAATGTATTGATAGTACAGGGCTCAGAGTGAAAACAACAGTAGATAACACGGCGCAGCAGCCAAGTGGCAGCTGACAGTTAATCATCATTCACAGTGCTGATAAGAGCGTAACACGAGCATGGTAATTAAATATTCCAGCATACCAGGAATCCCAATATTGAAATGGTGATGAACTGGGATTATGAGGGGGGAAAGAAAACAGAGGAAGCAGCAATATGCAGTTACAATGTGAGCGCTCTAGTAAAGATAGTAGTAAACAACAACAACAACAACAACACGTGTCCGCGCTGTGTGTGAGGTGAGCCTGGCAGAACGGCGCTGACCTTTGTGTTTACACAGGAAGTCGATGCTTTTCTGCAGGATGGTGGACTTGTCCATCTTCCTGGTGTTGCCTGGCAACATCGTGCCGAGTTCCTTGATGAGGACATTGAACTGGTCTCTCCGCTTCTTCTCGGACTTGTTCCGGGACACGCTACGGCCGAAACCACAGGAAGAAAATCAGACAGTAAATCTAAACGTCTGTACAGGGGCTAAAAATGTACTCATGCCCTTTAAATGTTGGTTTGTTTCACAGATTCTGGGGCCATTGTGATGGATTGGTGTATTAATATAAAGCACATGCTTACCGTTTTGCTTTGTCCTTTTCATCTTCTTCCATCAACCCATCAAAGATGCTACAATCATCCCTACAAAAAAAACAAAAAAACAAAAACCTTTTCAGAGTGTTTCCAAACTCTCTTTGTTTTGCTCTGCGTGGTTCACGTTTTGTTGGCAGCCTCACAGCGTATACGTATTGTTAAGAATAGCAAACGACGGATGTTGGCTAATGAGAGGATTCCTACATGCCAGGAGCAGGTTTATTTTTGGGTCACACAGAAAGAGAGCGTGAGACAGACTAAGAGAGAAGGAATGTGTTGTGCTCGCCAAGAAGGTTACGAGTGCATTTGTTTATTAACAGGCCGCGATTTTCAGTTAACGTGGGTTAATTCAAATACTTTTGTTTGGACTGCTGGACGATGTCTGCAGCTTTAAAAACACTGGGTCACTTCATAACAACAACAATAATAATAATAAAGGAGATTATATCTGGACATATTTTGTACCTGTGACATGCATTTATGTTCTGTGTGTTTGTGTGTGTGTGTTGCGACATACCCTATGCTTGATGTCATGGTGGCTGCTGATCAGGGCTGTGGTTGCAGTGATTTGCTCTTTAGGCGTGAGGTAGGCATTTGGAAGACCACCTGAAGAGACAGAAAGACACATTTTAGATCATCTTTAATGCCAGGTATGATTTCTACATATTTAAACACAAACTAAAAACGTACATGGATGTGTTGGCACTTTATATTGAAATCAAACTCAGAGTTGCCGCTCTTAATCAGTTGCTTTCATAACTGCACGCACGAGCACACAGAAACATCTCGACAAACAGGTTAGCCGGTCTCAAACGAGGACAGACGATGCTTATCACAAAGCTGCTTGTTGATACGTGTAATTGAAAACAAACGTGTGTAAACAGACTGCCGGGTTTAATGTTTTGAATATGTTTTGTTGTCTCCAACGTTAATCACACACTGGCTCCTTTTACATTTTAATAAAGAACTGACTACATCCTGAATCACAGCACAGATCACCATATTTAAAACATTTCATATACATAAATATAACGTAATTCATTTAATTTGATTTATTTAATTAGAAAACTCTTTCACAACCTAATTTAAGTGTATGGTTTGTCGTCACATCTCACCCCAATGCAGCTTATGCACGCGGTCAGTTAACGTCTTTTCTCGGGGGTTGTAGAGAGGGCTTGGGGGGTCAAAGGTGACTCTGTGGTCAACACTGACGTCGAGGTCATTGGGGTCACGAGAGGGCACCAGACCACAGGAAAGACATGGTGTTTAAGCAAACCTGCAGGAGAGAAGTGTCCAGCAAGAGCAGCTAAGAAACTCAGATTTTTATGAGCTGAAGAGTCTGATACAGAATATAAACACTGACTGCAACCTACAATAATAAAAGAAAAACTAATTTTCTTATTTTTATATCGGTATCTACTGATATTTATGTTTTATTTTCTGAGAAAATGCCTGCACACACTTACTGAATGCCACAAAAATATTTTAATTATGACATTTCGATCTCATTTGGATTGTTTGAAGGACTGGAGACTACATCCATATTTATACATCGTGCACATCATTAACTTAACGAGCTCTGTAGTGACACGTGTGGGTAATCATCCAACATGTTGATACGCATCCAGAGATAAATAATATACATAAATATTCTAAATAATATAACTATGTTTTACTGCTGTTACACATGTAGAATCATAAACTGTGCATAGTGCATATACAACCGATGTGGATCGACTTTACATAATTTATATTAAACTGAACCCTGTACGGCTCCATCTAATTACACTGCCAGACTTTTGTTACAAGTACATAAAAATCCTGTAATAAATGAACAAATAAATAACTAATGAAGCAGGTTTAATCTATTGGAAAGGACAAATAAATAACTAATGAAGCAGGTTTAATCTATTGGAAAGGACAAGCATCAATGCAACAAGGAAGACCAGAAATAAGTCAATAATTATGCATAAATGATCAGAACTTCACAAACTCTTTCGGAGGACACTGAGCCAGTTACAGACAAAGTGGTGATTGATTATTAAACTTACTTTCTGGAATGTCTATAGCTGTTTTAGATTCAATCCTGCCAGGCACGAACAGACCTCACCTGCAACACAAACAACCAGCGTGCTCATTTACAAACATACCATGGGACCTGTGCTCATATTTACCATGCATGCAAATTCAAGAGAACAACAACAATAAATGTAAATATGTAGGTTAGTGTAAGTCAGGAAACAACAAAACAACAAAGTCACTTTCTCTGTCACGTCTTCAACTTGATACTACTCTACAATTAGGGCTGCAGCTAATGATTATTTTGACCATCAGTTATTCTTGCAAGCTGTGTTCAAGGTTAACTGATCAATAATTTGGTCTATTAAGTGAAAAGTGGCTGTCACAGTTTGCTGAAGAAGATATTCAGTCTGTAGTGATTTAAAATACAGAAAAAAAGACTAAAAAACTATACTAATTGTTTCAGCTCATGTCTCAGCATCATTTGGTCTATAAAAATTCAGAAAACAGTGACAGCCCCAGGTGATATTCATATTAGCAAATCCTCTCAGCTGCAGCTATCAAATTATGATTTTAAAAAGTCCTGTACAAAAAAACATCTTGATTCTAACCTGAAAGAAACACTCAAAAGGTCACTTTCTTTACATTTTCTCAGAACATGCATTAGTCCATGCGTGAGAACTGAGAAGCTGTAACTAAAAAAAACTTAGGTTAATTATTCGGCTTATCATTATTTGTGATGTCTGGGCGAACCATCTAACAATATTAGTTCCCCAAACTTGTCAGACGGACACAAACAAACTTCCATCTAAGAGGAACATTCATATTACTCTGATATCTGCACAACAGCAAGGAAAACTAAACAGTTCATTTTGTATTTTTCTTAGAAAATACCTGCTGTAACTCAAAAATAGAGAGTTTTTTTGCATGCAACACTACCTCGATTGATCAACTAATCATTACTTGTAATGCCTGGGTAAATAATCTAACGATGTAGCTTCCAAACAAACACAAACAAACTACTATCTAAGAGTATTTTGCTTAAAACATTCATATTACTTTGATATCTGCAAAGCAGCAAGGAAAACTAAACAGTTCATTTTGTATTTTTCTTAGAAAATAAAGGAAAACTAAACAGTTCATTTTGTATTTTTCTTAGAAAATACTCATTGTAACTAGAAAACATAGGGTTATTTTTGCATGCAAAGTGATGTTGATTGATCGACTAATCATTATTTGTAATGCCTGGATAAATAATCTGACAATGTAGACACAAACAGACACAAACAAACTACGATCTAAGTGGATTTTGCTTGAAACATTCATATTACTCTGATATCTGCAAAACAGCAAGGAAAACAAAAGTTCATTTTATTTGTATTTTTCTTAGAAAATACCTGCTCTAACTAGATAATAGAGTTTTTTTGCATGCAAAATTACCTCAGTTGATCGACTAATCATTATTTGTAATGCCTGGGTAAATAATCTAACGATGTAGCTCCCAAACAGACACAAACAAACTACGATCTAAGAGGATTTTGCTTAAAATATTCATATTACTCTGATATCTGCAAAGCAGCAAGAAAAACTAAACAGTTCATTCTGTATTTTTCTTAGAAAATACTCACTGTAACTAGAAAATAGAGGGTTATTTATTTATGCATGCAAAGTGATGTTGATTGATCGACTAATCATTACTTGTAATGCTTGTGTACATTATCTAACGATGTAGCTCCCAAACAAACACAAACAAACTACGATCTAAGAGTATTTTGCTTAAAACATTCATATTACTCTGATATCTGCAAAGCAGCAAGGAAAACAAAAGTTCATTTCACAGTATTTGTATTTTTCTTAGAAAATACCTGCTCTAACTAGAAAATAGAGTTGTTGTTTTTTTGCATGCAAAATTACCTCAACTGATCAACTAATCATTATTTGTAATGCCTGGGTAAAAAATATACTTCCCAAACTTGTTAAACAGACACAAACAAACTACTATCTAAGTGGATTTTGCTTAAAACATTCATATTACTCTGATATCTGCAAAACAGCAAGAAAAACTAAACAGTTCATTGTATTCTTCTTAGAAAATACGTGATGTAACTAGAAAACAGAGGGTTATTTTTGCATGCAAAGCGATGATCATTACTTGTAATGCCTGGGTAAATAATCTGACAATGTAGACACAAACAAACTACGATCTAAGAGGATTTTTCTTAAAACATTCATATTACTCTGATATCTGCAAAGCAGCAAGGAAAAAGGTCATTTTATTTGTATTTTTCTTAGAAAATACCTGCTATACCTAGAAAATAGAGTTTTTTTTGCATGCAAAATTACCTCAATTGATCAACTAATCGTTACCTGTAATGCCTGGGTAAATAATCTAACAATATAGCTCCCAAACAAACTACGATCTAAGAGGATTTTCCTTAAAATATTCATATTACTCTGATATCTGCAAAACATCAAGGCAAACTAAACAGTTCATTTTGTATTTTTCTTAGAAAATACTTACTGTAACTAGAAAACAGAGGGTTATTTTGCATGCAAAGTGATGTCGATAGATCGACTAATCATTATTTGTAATGCCTGGGTATTCCCAAACTTGTTAAACAGACACAAACAAACTACGATCTAAGTGGATTTTTCTTAAAACATTCATATTACTCTGATATCTGCAAAGCAGCAAGGCAAACTAAACAGTTCATTGTATTTTTCTTAGAAAATACCTGCTGTATCTAGAAAACATAGGGCTGATCATTAGTGATGATCATTATTTGTAATGCCTGGGTAAATAATCTAACGATGTAGCTCCCAAACAAACACAAACAACCATCTAAGAGTATTTTGCTGTAAGATATGCCAGCACACACATGAAGGTGAGTAACAGTAAAGCCTGTGGATGTTGTTTTAGAGACATTTAAACATTTCAGTTAAACCACCTTAAAGAGCCTTTAACTTTGGGGGAAACACTCGCCTTAATCAGGGTGAAGCACACAGATACTAACAAACATGACCCAGTACAGACTAACACATATATATATCTATATTTATATGGATATACCTGTTCCAGTGCCACAGGTGTTCGTTATACAACCGTAAGAGAGCAGCCCGTATAGCAGCTAGTAGGCTAGGCTAACTAAGCTTGCTACCGGACAAACTGTCCGTTTTAATGCTCTTACCGGCGGCCACGAACCCAGCACGACACGGTGTGTGTACCGAACGACGTTTAACATCAGCTCCCTTCAATAAAACGTGATTAAAAATAATGAAAATAATAATAATAAAGAGAGAGAGAGCTCGAGCCTCGAAGCTGTCACACACACACACACACACAACAAAACTGACCAAACTGGAACAATTCGAGGACGGGATAAAACTTTAAAATTCAAAAAAAGAAAAAAAAAATTTACCGTGGCTTTTATAAACAACAATCCGAGGCGTCGTATTGTGCCACATCCCGCTCTTTTTTAAAAAAAATAAAAAAAACGCCACAAACATCAATGTCGGTCGGTCTGAGGTTTTAGAAGCGTTTTAAAAAAAAAAAAAAAAAAACAGCAATGGTGGAAACATTTTCGCGGCAGATGTATGTACACACACACACACACATACACATCGATAGGGGTATACGCGCACACGCTCGCCCACACAGGCTCGCGCTGAATGTGGGTCACTGGGCCTTCTTCTGCCTCGAGCGTGCGGAAACAGTCCCGGAGCCTCCTCTGCAGTCCGACCGCTTCCGCACGCTTTAAACACACACACACACACACACACACACACACACACACACACACCGTTTACCGACCGCAACGGCCTATTCCTATTTAACTCCCTCCACCTCCTGCAGCTTTAAACGTTAAACGTGCATTTAAAATAAATAAATAAATAAAAATCTTTACCTTGATGAATCGATGAATCGTGTTTCTGCACCGAGCTTGGCTCTGCTGGCTGTCCGGCCAGGAGAGGACTCACTCACTCCGGGGTTGGGGAGGAAAAACAAGGAGGCCTACTTCATATTACGACGTACAGTCATGCGCATTGGAGACAGTAGGGCGCACTATTTTGCAGAGTACAGTAGCTGCAAAATAAATAAATAAAACAAGAGATGAGGGAGATCTCTGCAAAATGGCTATTATTAATAATGCATATTTTCAAATATATGATTGCAATGCACTTTAATCGCATTTTGTTTTATTTTAAGGTGTCATATTATAATATGCATGATTAACGTGCACAGTTTTCAAGCTGGACTGTGAATGTGACATTGGACGGTGCAGAGCACAGAGCAAAGGGGAAGGGATGGCCCTGCCTGATGGCAAAGGGGGTTTCCCCTTTTTATCGACATCCAATCAGAAGCTCTGCAGGGCATGACGTGCGCCGATATTCCGTCGAGGTTTCCCCCCCCCAATAAACGAAAGATTATGGCGTGTTTTGACACTGATTTTTTCATGAGGCATGATGTGAGATTTAGATGTTCATTTTTTACTGACATGATATACAAAGAGTGTTGTTGCTTAAAACGACATTTGCAATTATTTTATGTGCAAATACAACCTATGTGTTTTTGTGTATGAGAGAACTTTATGTTGTCAGGCATATATAAATAAGGGGTTTTCAACCAGGGGTCCGTGACCCCTAGGGGGGTCCACCAATTAATAATTGACAATGTTTACATAATTTAACAAACTGCAGTTATCAGTCATAAACACATACAGGCTAATAACTCAGTATATAAATAGGTTAATGAGATGAAATAAAAGGTGAATAAAGTAAATTTAAAAGTTATTATAGGCCACATTTTAAAAAAATGAATTACGTGTTGGGGTCCCTGTTCTGTTTGTCTCTCGTCCAAGGGATCCTTGAAGACCTCTGATATAAATCATCATAATAAAGAGATATACAAGATATACAAGAGTGTTGTTGCTTAAAACTACATTTACAATTATTTTATGTGCAAATACAACATCCATATATGATGGCCATGCAGTATATACTGTCACTATAGTGCATATACGTATTTTTCAGTGTTTTTATGTATGAGAGAACTTTATGTTGTCAGGAATATATAAATCAGGGGGTTTCAACCAGGGGTCTGTGACCCCTAGGAAGGTCCACCAATTAATAATTGACAGTTTTTACATAATTTAACAAACTGCAGTTATCAGTCATAAACACATACAGGCTAATAACTCAGTATATAAATAGGTTAATGAGATGAAATAAAAGGTGAATAAAGTAAATATAAAAGTTACTATAGGCCACATTTTTAAAAAATGAATTACGTGTGGGGGTCCCTGTTCTGTTTGTCTCTCGTCCAAGGGATCCTTGAAGACCTCTGATATAAATCATCATAATAAAGAGATATACAAAATATACAAGAGTGTTGTTGCTTAAAACGACATTTACAATTATTTTATGTGCAAATACAACATCCATATATGATGGCCATGCAGTATAAACTGTCACTACATTGTATATACGTATTTTTCAGTGTTTTTATGTATGAGAGAACTTTATGTTGTCAGGAATATATAAATTTAGGGGTTTTCAACCAGGGGTCCGTGACCCCTAGGGGGGTCCACCAATTAATAATTGACAATTCTTTACATAATATAACAAACTGCAGTTATCAGTCATAAACACATACAGGCTAATAACTCAGTATATAAATAGGTTAATGAGATGAAATAAAAGGTGAATACAGTAAAGTTAAAAGTTATTATAGGCCACATTTTTAAAAAATGAATTACGTGTGGGGGTCCCTGTTCTGTTTGTCTCTCGTCCGAGGGATCCTTGAAGACCTCTGATATAAATCATCATAATAAAGAGATATACAAGATATACAAGAGTGTTGTTGCTTAAAACGACATTTACAATTATTTTATGTGCAAATACAACATCCATATATGATGGCCATGCAGTATAAACTGTCACTACATTGTGTATACGTATTTTTCAGTGTTTTTATGTATGAGAGAACTTTATGTTTTCAGGAATATATAAATTTAGGGGTTTTCAACCAGGGGTCCGTGACCCCTAGGGGGGTCCACCAATTAATAATTGACAATTCTTTACAAAATATAACAAACTGTAAGCATAAGCTACTTTTGACTTTTGAAAAAGTATTTACAAAATGCAACTTTTTTATCAGTCGTAAACACATACAGGCTAATAACTCAGTATATAAATAGGTTAAGGAGATGAAATAAAAGGTAAATAAAGTAAATGTCTGTTTGTCTCTCGTCCAAGGGATCCTTGAAGACCTCTGATATAAACCGTCATAATAAAGAGAAAATAAACAAACTACTGACACACGGCTGCAGGATTAAAGCTCTTTATTTAGGGTACACAGTCCAACCTTCATTTACAAGCAATTCATAAATAATGCTGATCAAGAATAATGTTAAAATAAAAGTAAAAATAACATTAGATTGTGTTTCCTGTGACAGTCCAGCTACATTAGTGGAAGCCAGACATGTTGCGAGGGAATTAACCAACAAAGGAAGACAGCTAAATGATTTTATTATTTTAAATATGTGGTCAAAGCTCATATTTAACGTAAATATTGTGAAATATGTTCTGGGCTTTTTACAACAAGAGTTACAACACGTGTAGCATCTGATGAACTGAATCTGTTTTTCAACAGATTTGATTCTGCCCTCCCTCCCCCTCCACTCCTCAGCCTGCCACCTTCAGCACCTATAACCCCCACCAGCCCACTCCTCCGCCCCTCGGACAAAGAGGTGGTGGAGAGCTACAGATCCCTGGGTGTTCACCTAAACAATAACCTGGACTGCTGGACTGATAACACCCACGCACTTTACAAGAAGGGCCTGAGTCGTCTCCACCTGCTGAGGGGACTGAGGTCCTTCAGAGTGTGCAGGGCTCTCCTCAGGGATTTCTCTGACTCAACAGACTTATTAGAAGAGCGAGCTCTGTCCTGGACTGTCCTCTGGACTCCACAGAGGAGGTGGGTGAGAGGAGGATGTTAGCCAAGCTGACATCCATCATGGACAACACCTCTCACCCCCTACATGACACTGTGGGGTCCCTGAGCAGCTCCATCAGCAGCAGACTGCTACACCCACGGTGTAAGAAGGAGGAGCAGGTCCTTCATCCAACACAACACCTGCACCACCTGCACCACCTGATCATGTTGTAGTCTCCTGTTCATTTTTATTTCATTTATACCTTTGCAGTTATTATTTATATCATGGTCACTTACTTTTGTAATATTATTTATATTATGGCCACTTTCTTTGCAACATTTCTCACACTATGGTCACTTTACATTACAATACTCTTTTTATACATCATGCCACCTTTATTCTCAGTACTTGTCTGTTTTGAAGGTTGATTGTTTTTCATGTTTATTGTAGGTTATAAATATTTCTGTTTTTTTTGTTTTTGCCTTTTCTACTTTATTCTAATTCTGTAGTGTGTGCTACACTTTCCTCTGCTGCTGTAACAAGTAAATTTCCTTGTGGTGGGATGAATAAAGTAATATCTAATCTAAACTATGCAAACTTTAAAAAAACCATAAAAATCTAAATATTACCATAAAAAATAGAAATCATCCAGATTATGGAGCCACTGGTGCTTGAGTTTGTATGTAGATACAGCTAGTTGAGCCACTGGTGCTTGAGTTTGTATGTAGATACAGCTAGTTGATTTCTGTCTGTGTTTTGCTATTTATTGTTTATTTAGTCTCTTTTTATCCTACGTAATGTAATAATGTTAGAACAATAAAAATATATATCACATAACACTGTTATGCTAAAAACAAACTAACTAAATGAATCAGTTGATGCTGCTGTCATTGGTATGTCATGACTAGCTGAGCTCAAGCTTTGTTCACACAGGACTGATGATGATTATTTAACATTTACCAGAAATATTTGGCCTTGTCTCATGGTTATAAAAAGCGAAGAACATTATATATTTTTGCTGCGCTGATATAAGAGGCTGACGCAGCCAAAAATCCATCTTGCCTCAATAATTAATTTGTTGTTTTTAAGTTTTAGGATACAGCTTTTCAGACACAAAACAGTCATGATAAGTTCAAGAGTTGAAATGTCTGTAGAAATTAAATGATGCAACCTTAAATCTTTTTTTTAATCTCTGCTCATTCGTTATAACATAAAAATCTAAATTTAAATCTAAATCCAGGATCTATATGTTCCTGCATTTTCATGCTCCAACTCAAGGCTTAATATAGAGGACGACGATGGCAACCTTGTTAATTCTTTTGTCCTGTTCGGACTCGTTATTCCTCTCTGTGTCTCTCAGTCCTTTCTTCAGTCTCCTTTGTCTCTGTGAACTCACTTTGCTCCCTCGCTTTTCCGCCGTCATCATTTTCAGTTCCTTCTTCTTTGTTCGGATTAGCCGTTATCTGCTTCTTAAGGATTCTCCCCCATTTTCTATATATTATGCTCAACAGACCTTCCTGCATAAATGCGTTATTCAATCCTCAATTCATCTCCACACACTCGTCCTTTTTTTAACCTTCACCTTCTCCTCAGATCTTCCTATCTCTTCTTCCTTCATGTCCTCCCTCTTTCTTGTTGATACTTTTTTATTCTTCACTTTATTTTTTCAGCAGCTCCTTCTTCCTATTTTATTCCCCTCAACTTAATCCATCCTTTCGGTGTTACACAGATATTCTCATCTCATCCTCGCTGCCAGAGGTGCTCTGACTTTACTCCTTTACTCCATACACCTCCTTTTAATCCTCTTAAATCATGCATATCTCTCTCTTTCCAAACTCCTCCCCTGTTGCCTTATAACAGTTTTATATTTGGCGTACGTGTGCGCCCTGTTTCCACAAACCGAGAGTGCTCACATAAATCATCACAAGCATATTTTCTGAATATAAATAGGACATAATTGCGCCTTTTTTTCTTGTGCCAGCGATGTGTTTTCTTCAATGTTACGGCCTCATAAAATTAAAGTAACATTTAACTTGGAGCTGGCTCAAATGAGACCATAACATAATGAAGGACGGCACACAAACGTTTCAAGGTTTGCAAAAGAAATTCTTTATTAATAATTTGCCACTAAAGAAGAGAAGAAAAAGGGAAAACGGTTAACGCATAAAGTAATAAACCAAAAAGAGATGGAGACACGGGGAAACACGGGGGCCAGCCACGCTGTGAGCCGTCGCACCCCGCACTTCCCCACAAACTAAGGAAAAAACAGGCCGAAAAACTAGACCCCCGGAGATCTCCAACTCAAATTAAAATAAGAAAACTCTGCCATCCCAGACAGGGTAAAAAAAAAACAAGAATTAACTCAGCTCAAAAGAAAGAAAGCAAACCTTTCCCCCTGCTGCTGCTGCCCCAGTGTGAGAGACAATGCAGCCTCCCTCCCTCCTCGTTAACCCCCTCCTGATCTGCAAATTGAGGTCCACCTGTGGAGGAAAGAACACGCATAACACCCCCACCCTAAGATGGAGAATAATGGGGGAGATTATTTACACAACAAAACCACGTGACAGGGTGTCGGCCAGGACATTTCTAGTGCCTTTATTGTAACGAACGATAATATTAAAAGACTGCAGAAACAGTGCCCAACGCGTCAATCAATCACAAAAACAAGAGGGTTGTGGTCCGTAAACACTTCTGTCTGTGCACCAGTAGAGCCCACATAAACCTCAACATGTTTCAGTGCCAACACAAGAGACGGGGCCTCTTTCTACACCCGCTGATTATGGGTAAAACTGGTTGCTCCACCCCATCATCTCCCCGCTGGAGTAAGACTGCCCCCGCCCCTGCATCACTCGCATCCACAGACAGCTTAAAAGGTCGAGCACCGGCGCACTCCCACTACCTGGCCATACTGTAACATTCAATTATTTATTTAATTGCTTATTTACTCACATTACTTCCATAAAACATTATTATTTAATACACGTTCTATCTGATTTCATACTAATTTTAATTGAATAAATTGTAGGAGCTTGACAGACATACTGGGGTTAAAGTTTATGATAAGTAAGTATGACAAACCTCATGTGTTATTCATGAGATTCAACACTTTTATATTTCCTTTCCTTCCTACCTCCTGCACATCCGCTACTTTTTTCCATCTCGGAGGCAAAAAGCCTTTCAAGGGAACACCCACAAAAACCATCAACAACAATAAAGCACTTAGCTGTGGATCTTTGTTTTCACAAATGTGACAAATTCAATGGAGCCACACTCTTTCCTGCCAACAAATCAAATCAGAGCTTTGGTCTGGTTCATTCTGGGCCGGTTTGGTTTATGGAAAAGTCTCTCACAAACTGGAACCGTCTCAAAAGTGTAATATTATGTTCGTTGTGCTCATCGGTACATCTCGCAAATTGTCTTGTGTGGAGCCACGATCACTAGAGAATCGTAGCAGCCTTTATGTGCTCCTTTTAAGTGCTTCACCTCGCTCGTACCTGTTCTCAGAGATTGAATTATTACAGAGTAATGGAAACCATGCAGAGTGCTGTGGGACATCCTTTTCCCACACAACAACCGTTTAATCAGAGACAAACATCGGGCACCGTGCCACAGTGTATAACAACATCTATATGCGAGCGGAAACAGAGAGACCGAGAAAAGGATGCGAGGAAACATGTGTGATGGAACATGAAAGCACATACAAGAGGGAAATTACTGTATGTGTGTGCACGCTTTGAGTCAGACACTGAGTTATATACAAATCCAAGAATAAAATCCATATCTGCAGGAAACCCGGGCATCGGCATCGTAATGGGTCTTAATTGAAGCAATAAAAGGGTAAAAATGGTGAAGACATTGGCCTGTAATTGCTCCCTTTCTACTAAATCCCTCCTGGGTAAGTTGGTACGAAGGTAGTACTTAAATGAAAGATTAACATTGATCATCAAACCCAGAGAGTGGTGCATGTGTGTGTGAATGTGTGTGTGTGTGTGTGTGGTAGTGGAGTATGAGCTCATTTCACACACGACCACATACTTTCACGCGGTCTGACCAGAGGAAACATCACCGCCTCCCTACCCGCCACCACCGCCACCACCACCGCGGCCACTTCTGCACAGATCTCGGTCACGATCCTCATTATTTTTTTTCTCACCTCTCTCCTCTCTCGTCTTTCTTTCTCGTCTGTTTCTTTTTTAAGCCTTTCTTCCCCTCTCCGACCTTGCTCTCTCTCCGGTGATGTCGTCTCTTCTGAGGGAGGAGATGCAGAGAGTTTTATTCCGACCTGGAAAACAGAGATTGGTGGAGTTTATTGAGATCGAAGAGCCGGCACAAGGAAGACATTTTCTCTGTGTTTCAGGTAAACGTTGTTCATTTGATACATTTTAAGACATTCTGCTCAGTCATTCCAAAACTATATTTTAAAGTTTCCTTCAGAATAGGCCCTGCTATTCTAGTTATAGAGAATCTGTGTGTGCTGAGGCTTGAAATGAAGAGAAGATTAAATACTTCTACTACACATCTATATTCTTGGAAAAATAAATTCCCATATTTCCCATTTTTTTCCCCCCACAGTTGCAAAAAACAAAGTGGTCCAGTTAAGTATCGTGGGATGTCACGTATCTCAGACGCCCATAAAGTCCGGATCCAAGAAGTCCCACACCAAACGCTCCAGCATACAGGACTGCTACAAGATGACGGAGGTCTGGTCCCTGCAGGACCTGACTCTTGTTGACGGACGGGACCCTGATGTGGTAATTAATCAAATTTAATTGCAGTTTTCATGGCTTATTATTGCTTATTGTGGAAGTTTATCTATCTCAAACTATAATTTTACAATGTAATGTATAAGCTACATCTTACTTTTTTTTCAATATTAATCAATAAATCAGCTGTCTCTCTTTGGGATCCTAAATAAAAACAAAATAAATAAATAGTTACAACACAAATATATATACACCTATTTGCTGTGCATAACCACCTCAATAATCTGTTTTAATGATGTAAAAATCTGGATTTCGAAGCTTACATTTTACAGAGGTGTCTCAGTTGGGGATGAATTATTGAGATGTCTCAACAAACCATTTTTAGAATATAGCTGTAGTAGATACTTGTGTGCTGGAGAAATTAATTCACATTTTTAATAACATCTTTCATATTTATGTTTGCTTTAATATATCCGACATCTCTTCGATGGCTTCCTGTCAGATTGAGAGTCAGCTCTGACATTAATGATTTATTTGTTTATTTATTAAGTAATGCTTTCTCACTGTGTGTCTCTGGCTCCAGGACGATCCCTGTTTCCTGCTGCACTTTGACAAGGTGCGTACAGTGACGGCGACCAGCTGCTCGGCCAAATACTCCATCGTGCGAGCCCTGGTTGCCCTGAGTGACCAGCACTGTCAGAGGTCACTGAACCTGCAGAACTTTGACTGGGCCTACATCAAGCCCACCGCCTTCTACTCGAACAGAGGAGACTGTGTCGTTCTGTCACAGATATGCTTCTACGCATTAAATCTGGTGTGTCTGTCCATGTGTCCCGTGCCTCTGGACGCATAATGGAGTGACACAGTAATTGTGATTGTGTGTGTGTGTGTGTGTGTTGAATGTGTGTACGTCGGCTTGTGGCTTCCTTTGCACTAACACGACGATGTTGTTCACTGTGAAAATTTCTTTTGCATTAATACTCTGCTGAATGTATCTTCACGGCAAATGCAAGTTTGAAGCAGCTTGGTATTTGTTAGCTGTGGTCATTTAATGACTCAAAGTATTCTGTGTGCTGTTGTCAAAATGTGAATTTCAAATAAAGCAACTACAAATTTCTTTTTACCTTTCTTTGCCTTTAGCCTTATTGAAAGTAGAATCATCCTAATGTGGTATTAATTTAGTAATGTTTTTATTCCTATGGGAGCTTATCTGTGGCACCCACATTCTGAGGGGAGTTTATACTTTATAGTACTACTAATATGACATTTTGTGTGTATTTTAAAGGCTGAATTTTAAAATATATTAGACCTACTGCATTAATTACTACCTTCAAGTCAACAAAAGAGATTGTTTTATAAAAATTATGTGTCAGGGATGAACAAGTCGGTTCAAAGAGCCAGCTCTTTTAAGTGAACGATGGGAGCTGTTACAACAACAATTAAGTTAAAAGAGTTACAATGGTCTGTAAATGCAACAAAATCAATTGGTTACAGCAATTTATTGATATTAGAAAATGTTTTTTTTTTTTTCAATTTTGAGTACGTAGAAAGGATGTATTGAATAATTTAAATTGTATATGTGTACAAGTCAAAACAGTGCTAAATTTGGCTGAATTATTTAAAAGGTATAAGTGGTAACATGAAGAGTCGAGTTTGGGAGTTGAAAGAGTCGACTCTTTTTGGTGAGTCAAATGATCCGACTCCCTAAAAAGAACCGAACTTCCCATCGCTAGTTTTAAAACAGTATTTATGCACTGGGGCGTTCAAACTGAGACAGAAAATAACATATAATATAAAATTAATATATATAATACCAAATGGTCGGTTAGTTAAATAGATATAATATGAAAAACACAAGTTATTAAAAAATATTAAGACTGTTAAAGTTGAAGGAACACAGGGGTCCTCCACTGTTTAAGGGTTTTATTTGGTGAGTACGGCTCAAACTCGACATTAAAACTAATAAAATGATACTAGCAGTAGGCCACATGTTAATATCATTAAAATATTTGCGTTAGCTCAACTTTAAGTCTTACCATCGCTTGCGAGAAACAAAAATTTCAGCATCGTTCCTCGTTGCTACCTATCCACACATTTACGTTATTTTTTGTTACACCATGTGGTTCAGCTTTCTACCTACAGGTGGTGTGGAAAACTCTGTCACACAGGCAAGATACGTCAGGGGGCCCTATTTAGTAGGCCTGGAATGTGCCTGATTAAAATAAATAAATTACATCTAAATATAAACAAAAACAGCGTTCGTGTGTATTTATCATATATTTCTCGATTCGGTTGTGTGTATTTATTAATAAATACAAGATTTAATGTGTGCAGATAAAATGTTTAAAGCTACTTTCTTTTTTTACTTTCTTCGCTCTGTATCCGGCACAGTGAGGGACGGACTACCCGCCAAAATTCAAGTGAGCAGAGAGAGGAGCTGGTCGGTTGTAAACACCGAGCTCGAACCGGGAGTTTATTCACTTTTTAAGTTTGATTTGACGGTATTTAAACACCAACAACACCGCAAACTTTGACTCCGGAGCCTGCGGAGAGAGGACAGCTTTAGAAAATGCACATAAAGTCAATTATTGTCGAAGGATTCAAGTCCTACGCGCAGAGGACGGAGATCAACGGCTTCGACCCGCTGTTCAACGCCATCACCGGGCTGAACGGCAGCGGCAAGTCCAACATCCTGGACTCGATATGTTTCCTGCTGGGCATCTCCAACCTCACACACGTACGTTTATTAACTATACATTCATTAAGTTTATTAACTATACATTTATTAAGTTTATCAACTATACATTCATTAAGTTTTAAAGCTTTTAAATTAATATATTTGTAGGCTGGGAGTTGTAGTTTTCTGTCGTTAAGTAGCAAAACAGGAAGCGTCATCTGTAGCAGCAACGTGAGTTCAGATTTATTATTATTATTAATAATAATTTTATTTCATAGGCGCCTTTCTGTCACCTTACAACAAATAAGAGTAAATAACAGAAACAAAAATAACCATAAAAGTATCAAATTACAAGATTACAACATTAAACACAGGTTAAAATAGGATCAATTTAAATCAGATGGAAAATATATATAATATAATATAAAATAATAATAATAATAATCTATATATCTATTATCTATATATATTATATATATATTCTATATATATATATAAATATAAATATAAAAATAATATAATAAAAAAAATAAAATATATATATATTATATATATATATATATATTATATATTATTTATATTTATATATATATATATATATATATATATATAAAATAATAATAAATAAATAAAAATATATATTATATATATATCCCAAGCTGGGAAATTACAGTGCAGCAGCAGCATTACACACAGTGACGATAGACAACACAAGAATAAAAATATAAAGAACAAACTATACGTAATAAAATATCAAAATATCCATAGTAAATAAATATATTGTACAAAGGTTTATACAGCAGTTTGGCAGTGTTGGTTTGGTGCAAAGTAAAAAAGTAGAAATGTGCAGTGTCTGTAAATCATGACCTGAGTTTTTAGCTGTTATTAAACAGATGTGATGTGGCAGGACAGATTTCCTGTGTCTGTAGCAGCCTGTCTGTCCACTGTGTGATGGAGAAGGTGCTGCTCATTGTCCGTGATGGAGAACAGTTTATTCAGCGTCCTCCTCAGTCCACCACCAAAGTCTCAAGAGACTCGAGTCCAAGAACAGAGCCAGCCTTCTTGATGGTGTCGCAAACAACAGCAGAGAAGATGGCACTGCCAACAACAGACTGGTGAAAGATCTCCAACATCTCACTGCACACGTTGAAGGATCTCAGCTTCCTCAGGAAGTAGAGTCTGCTTCTTGTGCACAGCCTCGGTGTTAGAAGAAGAAGATAAACTTTATTAATCCCACGAACGGGGAAATTTACATGCATTTTAACCCAGATACACACATGCAGTACAAGGCATAGACATGCAATTTTGGAGAGAGATGGTGGAGTGATGGGCAGCCTCCCTGAGATAAGCCCAGCGAGCAGTTGCTCAACCTACCAGTCCACCTTCCATGTTTGGTCCATGCGGGACTTGAACCGGCCACCCTCCGGTTCCCAAGCCAAGTCCCAATGAACCATAGTTAGATTTCCAGTCCAGTCTGTTGTCGATCACCGCTCCGAGGTGTTTGTAGTCCTCCACCTCCTCCATCACCTCCCCTCGGATCCTTAGTGGCTGTGAAGGCGTCTTGCCATATAGCCATACTTATATTTACACCGATAACTCTGTTTACAATAGCAGCAAGGTGGAGAAGATCAGAGAGATGTGGTGGTGCGAGGTGATGGATGTGAGAAGAAGGATTTTGTAAATCCCGGGAGCCAGTGGAGCTGCTGCAGGACAGGAGTGATGTGGTGGATGGAAGAGGTTCTCGTGATGATGGTGCATGGACCGGTTGGAGCTTATGGAGAGATCTGTGGGTGAGGCCAAGCAGGAGGGAGGTGAACCAGGATGGCAGTGGTGTGAGGAGTAAAGGAGGGAGTGGAGTAGGTGGAAATAGGCGGACCGGGTGAGACTGAAAAGAGAGCGTACTGTCGAGGATGAACCTGAACCTGCGACTTTAACTCTGTTTCATTTTCACTGTTTAAAGGTGCGAGCCTCCAACCTCCAGGACCTGGTTTATAAGAACGGACAGGGCGGCATCACCAAGGCCACGGTGTCTATCACCTTTGACAACTCCAACAAGAGCCAGAGTCCTCTGGGCTTCGAAACCCACGACGAGATCACCGTCACCAGACAGGTCGGCTGTCAGGATGATTTTTAAAGTATCTGTGACCGACGGACAAGAAACGCTGATGCTGTTCTTTCTTTTTAAAGGTGGTAATCGGAGGCAGGAACAAGTACCTCATCAATGGAGTCAACGCCAACAACACCAGGGTGCAGGACTTGTTCTGCTCCGTTGGACTCAACGTCAACAACCCACATTTCCTCATCATGCAGGTCAGTCTTGTGTCTGCAGCAGTGATTGTAGCTTGTGTCCCTCTACAGTATTTATTTATTTTCTCTTTCCTGTTTTTTAGGGGAGGATCACCAAAGTTCTTAACATGAAGCCACCAGAGGTAAAAACACGTCGTGCACCTTGTTGTCCACAATATTTCCTGCCCCCGTTCTTCCAGTGATCACGTCTCTGCTCGCAGATCCTCTCCATGATCGAGGAGGCGGCGGGAACCAGGATGTACGAGTGTAAAAAGATCAGCGCTCAGAAGACCATCGAGAAGAAGGAGGCCAAGCTGAAGGAGATTCAGACGGTGTGTGTCTGTTCATTCTGCAGAGGTGGAAGCTGACGCGTTTACGATGTTTAACTGTTTCTCTTTGTTTATTCTCCAAGATTTTGGACGAGGAAATCACTCCAACCATGCAGAAGCTGCAGGAGGTAGGCAACGAAAACCTCACTGACTGAAATATGTTTTCAAGAATGATGCATTTTCTCTCTAAACCTTCCTCCCTCCTGCAGGAGCGATCTTCATACCTGGAGTACCAGAAGCTGATGCGTGAGATCCAGCACCTGTCGCGTCTGTACGTGGCCTGGCTGTTTGTGTGCGCGGAGGAAACCAAGCTGAAGTCTGCGGAGAACCTGAAGCTGATGCAGGATAACATCACCAAGATGCAAGCCGGCATGGCCGAGAACGAGAGCAAGCTCCAGGAACTGTCCGCTCAGATCCAGGAGCTGCAGAAGAAAAGGGATAAGGTACGCCGGCATCTGTGTCTGTGGCCAAACTTACAGCGAGGAAAATGGATCTTAGGTTGTAGGGCTTTGTCTGTAACATTGTTCTACTCCTCTGCAGGAGGTGAACGGAGTATTAAAATCTCTGGAGGAGACTCTCGCTGACGTGCAGCGCGTGGACGCCAAAGCTCAGAGTGCGCTTGACCTGAAAAAACAGAATCTCAAAGATGAAACCAAGAAGAGGAAGGAGCTGGTGAAGAGCATGGAGGAGGTATTTTGGATTCTGGTGATATGTCTAGATGACTTTTGTTGTCAGAGCTGAAACAAACTTTTGTTTCCCTTCGTCCTCAGGACAAGAAAATGCTCGTGGTGAAAGAGAAGGAGGTTTCCAAGCTGACGGAGCAGCTCAAGGCCGTACAGGAGGAGGGACAGAAGGACAGCGCAGCCCTGGAGGCGGCTGAGCAGCATTTCAAGGCCGTGTCCGCCGGCCTTTCCACCAACGAGGACGGAGAGGAGGCCACGCTGGCTGGGCAGATGATGACCTGCAAGAATGACATGAGCAAGGCGGATACTGAGGCCAAGCAGGTGAGTGAAGGAGCTTCAGGTAGCTGCTTTATGTTCCACGTCGATTTTAAAGACCACTCTGTCCTCTTGTCCGTCCAGGCCCAGATGACCCTGAAGCACGCCCAGGCCGAGCTCAAGACCAAACAGGCCGAGGTGAAAAAGATGGACGGAGGCTACAAGAAGGACCAGGACGCCCTGCAGGCGGTCAGGAGCAGCAGAGAGAAACTCCAGGCCGAGCTTGATAAACTCAGCTACGAAGGTAGAGTGTGATGAGAACCGATGCTGCCGCTCCTCGTGTTGTAAACTCTGTAACGACAGTCTGTGTCTGTCTGCAGACGGGAAGGAGGAAAACCTGCTGGACACGAGACGGCAGCTGTCCAGAGAGGTCGCCAAACTGAAGGAGACCTACGAGCGTCTCGTGTCTCGCTTCCCCAACTTGCGCTTCGACTACAAGTGAGAGTTCATGATTTGTTCAGATCTGTCTCCTCGTGGAGCTGCTGATGAGATCTGATCATCACGTTGAAGAGTCTCACGTGTTTTCTTCTCGTCCGTAGGGATCCCGAGCGCGGCTGGGACCGCAGCAAAGTGAAAGGCCTGCTGGCTAACCTGATCACAGTCCGCGACGTTTCCTACGCGACGGGCCTGGAGGTCGTGGCAGGAGGACGGCTCTATAACATCATAGTGGACACAGAGGTCAGTGTGTGAAATGTTTAGTTTAGTGTTTGAGGTGTTTTAGGTTCTTATTTCATGTGTGCGGGATTTTTTTTTTTGTCTTTGGACAGGTGACTGGTAAGAAACTGCTGGAGAAGGGAGAGCTGCAGCGGAGGTACACCATCATTCCCCTGAACAAGATCTCTGCCAAGACACTCAGCGACAGAGTGGTCGGCGCCGCCAAGAGTCTGGTGAGAGATCCGAAGACTTCCCGGTTCTTTCAGTCTGATCTTGACCCTCTTCATCACTCCGTTCTGTCTCTGGCTGTTCTCCCTCTTGTCTCAGGTCGGAGAGGACAACGTCCACACAGCTCTGTCCCTCGTGGGCTACGAGTCCGACCTGCGTAAGGCCATGGAGTACGTGTTTGGCTCCACGCTGGTGTGTGACACCCTGGACAACGCCAAGAAAGTGGCTTTTGATAAGCAGGTGATGACCAAGACCGTCACACTTGGAGGAGACATCTTCGACCCACAGGGAACTCTGAGCGGAGGTGAGAGCATGACACGAAATCAGCCGTCGAGGTAGCAGCGTGACTTAAAGATGGTTCGGATCTCGCCTGAACTCGCTGCTTCTTCTCCTCCAGGCGCTCGCTCCCAGTCAGCATCAGTCCTGACCAGCCTGCAGGAGCTGAAGGAGGTCCGGGACAACCTGAGCGAGAAGGAGGCCCAGCTTCAGGATACCGAACGACAACTTGCCGGCCTGAAGGGAACCGCAGAGAAGTACGCGGACATTAGTTTAAACCTGCTTTATTTTAGCTCCACCTACATTTCTTCACCACGTCTTCTCCACCGTCCAGGTACCGTCAGCTGAAGCAGCAGCACGAGCTGAAGACGGAGGAGGAGCAGATCCTGCAGGCCAAGCTGCAGCAGAGCTCCTTCCACCAGCAGCAGGAGGAGCTGGAGAGACTCCGCAAAGCCATCGGTCAGAAAACTGAAATAAAACTAGACGTTTTTAGATTTGTGATTCGCTGACTTAACCGTGTGTTTGCTCAACCAGAGGAGAGCGAAGAGACTCTGCGCGTCACCAAGGAGGTGCAGAAACGAGCGGAGGAGAAGTACAAAGTCCTGGAGAACAAGATGAAGAACGCCGAGGCGGAGAGGGAGAAGGAGCTGAAGGCGGCGCAGCAG
The DNA here is from genome assembly GCF_000972845.2 of Larimichthys crocea. Classification (NCBI taxonomy): domain Eukaryota; kingdom Metazoa; phylum Chordata; class Actinopteri; family Sciaenidae; genus Larimichthys; species Larimichthys crocea. Next base: position 9,588,874 of record NC_040020.1, read on the forward strand.
AAACTCAACGCGGCCAAGGGCAAAGCCGACGCCTTCAACAAGAAGCTGAAGCAGAAGCAGCAGGTACAACGTCGGAGCATTTAGGTTTTTCCTCTCCTTCTCTCTCGTGCTCCTGACGAGTCGGTTTCTTTTCTTGTGCAGGAGTCTGACGCTGTGGGTCTGGAGCTGGAGGAGCTGAGGAGGGAGCAGGCCGGCTACGAGCAGCAGATTCAGGCGGTGGATGAAGCGATGGCGGCGATCCAGGAGCAGATCGACAGCATGGCGTGTACCGTGTCGCAGAACAAGGTGTGTGTTTGTCATCGTGTCAGACTTCGTGTCAGAGAACTCTCCGATAACACGTTCTCTCTCTCCGTCGCCGTGCAGGAGGCGGTGCGTAACGCTCAGGAGGAGCTCGCCAAGCAGAAAGAAGTGATCATGGCTCAGGACAAAGAGCTCAAGGTGAACACAGCAGCTGTTGGAGACGAGGTCCTCTCTGAAGAAAAAGTCCTTTGCTGACTTTTTGTTTCCTGAATGTTTCAGGGGAAGAGCACAGAGGCCAATAAAATCAGGGAGCAGAACAACGAAGCTCAGCTGAAGATCAAGGAGCTGGAGCACAACATCAGTAAACACCGCAAGGAGAGCCAGGACGCCGCCGACAAGGTACACACTTAACTTTGTCTTCTACTCTACGAGGACGTCGAGAGTCCTCTGAACATTTTCCTCGCCGTCTCCTTCCAGGTGTCTCGGATGCTGGAGGAACACGACTGGATCCAGTCGGAGCGTCAGTTCTTCGGCCAGCCCAACACCTCGTACGACTTCAAGACCAACAACCCGCGCGAGGCCGGCCAGCGGCTGAAGAAGCTGGAGGAGACGACCAACAAGCTGGAGAGGAACGTCAACAAGAGGGCCATGAACATGCTGAACGAAGCAGAGGAGCGGGTGAGGACGGAGACACGAGTTTCTGAGAGACTGTTCAGGTCCAAGCTTTTGAGTTTCTTCATCTGTGTTTTGTTTTTTTAATCCTGCAGTACAACGACCTGATGAAGAAGAAGAGGATCGTGGAGAACGACAAAGCAAAGATCCTGCAGACCATCGAGGAGCTGGACCAGAAGAAGAACGAGGCTCTCAACTTGGCGTGGCAGAAGGTTCGAACTCCTTCATCCGACACTGTGAAGTGTGTCTGTGTCAGAATCAACATGTCTCTGTCTCTGCAGGTCAACAAGGACTTCGGCTCCATTTTCTCCACTCTGCTGCCCGGAGCCACTGCCAAGCTGGCTCCTCTTCAGGGCTGCGGCGTCCTTGAGGGTCTTGAATTCAAGGTGGCGTTGGGCAACACCTGGAAAGAGAACCTCACAGAGCTCAGCGGTGGGCAGAGGTCAGCGGAAACACTTCTCTTCTCACTGAGCGTCGTTTATTCGGTTCATCTTGTGCTTGACGTCTCTCTGTGTCTGTCTTCAGATCCCTGGTGGCGCTGTCCCTCATCCTCGCCATGCTGCTGTTCAAACCCGCTCCCATCTACATCCTGGACGAGGTGGACGCTGCCCTCGATCTGTCGCACACGCAGAACATCGGGCAGATGCTGAGAGCGCATTTCAGACACTCACAGGTTTGTTTAAAAAGAAACAAACACTGATCCTGAAGCTGTCGCGCACGTTCTTATATTTCTTTCTCTCTCGATTAGTTTGTGGTCGTGTCCCTGAAGGACGGCATGTTCACCAACGCCAACGTCCTCTTCAAGACCAAGTTTGTGGACGGCATGTCCACGGTGACGCGCACCGCGCTCAGCCAGAGCGACGCCAACGTCCAACCCCAGAAGGGCGTCGACAAAGCTCGACAGAAAGACAAGAGGAGCAAGCCGCTCATCAGCTGATCGTCGACCTCCGTCAGTTCATAGAACAGAGACGTGATGTGTCTCTGCTCGTCTGTCTCACGTGTCTGTCTCCTTCTTTACGTCTGTGTGTGTTTTAAACATTTTAAATGTCTTCTGTCTGAACTGTTCTCTCTCTGCACACGATCAGTTTCTATTTATCTGTCGTGTTCATATATTTTACTAAATAAAGCAGATCAAATATTCACACGACTCTAAACTTCTTTTTGTTTTGTGCCATGTGTCGTCAAACTGCTTCTCAAACTCAAGGCAGCGACGGCGCCCCCTAGTGAACTCCTGGAAGACAGCATGTGTGTGTGTGCAGGCTCTTTATTAAACCTGAGGTGATTTAACAATTATCACAGTTTTCTTGCTGCAAAGATTTAAAACAAAACTTCTGCCGCACTTAGAGAGACAAAGATTATCTCACAGACTTCTTTATTCTGTGCAAATGTTTAAACTACGTCAAATATACAAGATTACTGTATCTACTGTGATGTTACTGTGTGAAGCAGCTTACAGTCCATCAGGACAGTAAATAAAGTCGATTTTTAAAAACACACTGACATTTTAAACGTCTTGTGGATCTTACAAATAACGCTCCGCGACAGGGAGGAGAGCAAAGTTTAATTTAAAGAAAGTTTCAGCCACAAAAGGTTTTTGACGTATTTCAAACAAAGCACAAATATTAGTTCAGTTAGTACAGATCTATGTATTATTATCATACTATGTATGTGTATGTTTATATATAAACACTTTCTATAAATGAATATAGAAGATTTAATTTGTTTATTAACTCTTGTGCTGCCCTCAAAAAAGTTTGTGCGAGCGGTCGTTCGGTGCAAAAAATGTTTTTTTCTAAAAAAAAAAAAATGCTATAAAATATTATATGTGAACATTTTTTTTCACTTTCACTGCATTAAATCTTTTGACCAACTTCAGTCCTAATCAAAACTATCAAATTTTCATGTCTGTCTTAATAATTTTGTCATTTTGGGAAAATGAACCCACATGATTTTGATTGAATTTTCTATACACTAAGTGCAAACTGTATTTTTTTAGGCAGGACTATTAAACCATTGGATATGTCAATAATTGACAACATTGATTTGAATGCATTATTATTTTTTGAGCAGTGTCAGTTTATTAAAAAATGAGTGCGAGTGGTCGTTCGGTGCAAAAAATTGCATTAATGCATTAAATCTTTTGACCAACTTCAGTCCTAATCATAACTATCAAATTTTCACATATTTCTTAAATACTTTTAAACAAACTTTTCTTATTTTTCTTTCGTTTACATGTTAAAAATATAAAAATAAACTCTAACGTTGAACTTCTGGTGGATTGTTTGTTTCAGTAATTTCCAGGTGGGTTTAAACAAACTTTCTTATTTTTCTTTCGTTAAAAATATAAAAATAAACTCTAACGTTGAACTTCTGGTGGATTGTTTGTTTCAGTAATTTCAAGGTGGGTTTTGTTGTAATTAAAAATAATTCTTTCGGTTGTTAGATAAAAAAAAAATAGATTAAATGTGATGTGAAATGTGAGCTGACAAATAAACCTTCAAATAAAATTTCAAGGACTTGTGACGTGTTCGTATGTGAAACTTCTCATTGTCTGATCTTAAAGTTGAATTTACTGTAAAATGTGAAACTGCCGTTCTGCATTAAGACAAAAACAAAGTGTCCAAACTGTATTTTTATTTCATCAGGGACAAATTCAAACATCAACAGCATCACTTTGAACTGAGCAGCAGCGTTTTTTTTTTTTATTCATTTATTTTTTTTAATTATTTATTCTCAAGACTTCACAAAAATTGTCCGTCGTCTTGCTCGTTCACCTCGCCGACACGAAGAAAGAAAAACATTTAAATCAGGACACGGCGTGTCCGCACAAAGTGCAACTCAGCCAGCCGATCGACCGTCCGCTGAGGTGTACGACCTGCTCCCGCTCTCGTCTTTAACGAGTACGCAAACCCACGACAGTAGTAAAAGTCCCCACAGGTTGGGGCTCTAGGTACACGGCGTCCACAAACCCAACACACTGTTTATATAAGTATTTATGATCGTTATCTTACTGTCCGTCTAAATGAACCAAAGAAAACTTGACACGTTACAACAAACGCCTTGCTCTTTCACTTCCACTCGTCACGTGTTATCGTGGACTCTTCAGAAGCTTTAAAGCCGAGCGTCGTCAGTCCGTCTGCTCGAGTGGAGCGGCTTCGTTAGCTCACGGGTAATAATGATGAGTAATGCGAGTATGTGAGAGACTCGTGAATATGTTAGAGAAGATAAACAGACGGAGGAGTGTGCGGCGTGTTCCACTCGTGAAGAAGAAGTAAAAGAAGTTTCGCTGCACTGTGTGTGTGTGTGTGTGTGTGTGTGTGTGTGTGTGTGTGTGTGTGTGTGTGTGTGTGTGTGTGTGTGTGTGTGTGTGCTCAAGGTTGGCTCTGGATGTGTCGACGCAGCTCCTGAGCTTTATCCCTCAGGTCAGGTCTGCTGTCCGACTGCAGCGTGGACAGCGAGCGCTGCAGCTGCTCCCGACTCTTCACCGACACGCAGTCCCACTGTTCGCTCTCTGTGAAGAGTCAAATCAGTTATATGAAACATACATTTACATTTACACATCTGTGTGTGTGTGTGTTCACAGGTCCAGTCTGAACGGTGTGTGATGTGGTCGGCATGTCCGGCGTCGCGTTAGACCAGTTCTCAGTGTTTGACCCTGAAAACTGGTCTTGTGGTGTCCCACAGAGCTCGATCTTGGAGCCTGTTATTTTCTTTTTATTCGCTGCCCTTGAGACAGATCATAGACAGAAATCATCTACAAATGACTCTTAATTTGGGCTCCTATTCTGTCATAACACCATCAATGGACCAGAACTTTTTTACAGCTAAACGCAGAACCTCGTCGTTCAACATCGTGTCCTCTTTGTTGTAGAGTTGTCACGATACCAAAATGAGTAACCACGATACTGTACCAGACAAAGTATCACGATACTTATTTTTATGAACTGCTGTATTTGTACAAGTTATAGATAATTATTAATGACTTATAATGTTGTTGGTGCATGATAAACAGAATACTGCTGAAGTAAGAATTAGACTGAAACAAATTTGTGAAGCCACTGACGTCGACGCCGCTGCAGACTCGCCGCTCGGGTCCGGTGCTTCTGAGTGTGTCGTCTGTGTTTGTGACTGTAAGTCGTGCACGTCTGGGCGAGACAGAACTTTAGCTTGTTGTTTGTTTTGAAGCGAGTTTCTATCGGATGGGCGGACCCAGCGTGCGGAAACAACCTATCATATCCCCGGACGTCAAATCTTAAAAAGTCGTCCAGATATTTTATTAAAAAACACAAAGATGAACCTGTCGTTGGTGCCAGAATGAAAGTCAGTTTTCCCCCGGTGAATTGTCAAAGTCAGAAACTAAATTTCATCTCAACACGTCGAATATTTGCAGAGATATTTCAACTCTGAATAAGAACATCAGTTTCTCACCTCCAGTTCTCTTCACGATCAGATCCACGACCGACAAAGCCTCTGTCCTCACGGAGGAGTAACTTTTATTTTCTGGATGGAAAAACAAAAACACCGACATGTCGATGAAGCTTCTCGTGACTGTAAATCACAGCACGATGAAGACGAAGACGTGATGAAAGCTCTTACCTAAAGGGTAAGTGAGAGCGGCGCAGGTCTCTGTGAGGATCTGCGACAGCGCGTTGAAGTCCTCGCCGCCTTTCTCCAGCAGCAGTAACCTGCAGAGAAGAACAGCTCAGGTTTTATGACGTAAACACACTTTGATCAGCTGAAAATGAATCTTCGTTTGGTCCTCACCCCTGGAAGTACGCCTTCATGGACTGGAGGACGGCGAGCTGGACTTTCCACGTGCTCAGCTTGAGCTTCTCACACATCAGGCCGCAAACCTCCACCTGGAACCGAGCTGCAGACGAACACAACGCTGCTTTTTAAACATCTCACCGTGAAACTGGATGGGTCAGTCATGTGGTTAAACTGAACTGACCCGGGATGACGGGAGCCAAACCCGGCAAGAAAACCACCTCGGTAGGCAACTGTACTCCCCATTAGAGACGCCTAGAGCTGCTTTTCGCTCCAGGTCTGGCTGTTTTCACACTTCCTACAAACACTTGTCAATATCCATGACAAGTCGCTCCATGTTTTCCCGTTTTTACAGGAAAACATAAAACTTTAAGACCTGGATAAAGTCTCTTAAAGTTTCTGGGAGAAATGTTGCCGTGGTTTAAGACCGATATGACGCAGCTTACGTTTGTTTCACTACAACAAAGTATCTTAGTTTAGCTTTACATTTGAAGAAACGTAATTTTTCTGGATCTTAAAGTGTAACAAAACAGACAATATGGAGAAATGTGGTTAGTCGTAATCACAGAAACAATGCCAACATGTCTGTGTGAGGAAAGGTGTACAATATTTACAGCTTTGTATTCACTACAGGTCACGTGAACGGAGATAAATTAAAGTGTCTGCAAATATAAAAGACGATATTCTTTGCATGAATACATCTACGCCTCTCTCTTTAAGGTCAAGGTTCAAAGTGTGGTCTGCCACATACCCTGTCTGCAGGGTTAATCCACCATACGTGATGTACAATACGAAACTGAACCGGTGAACTGGTTCAGTGTGAGCTGTGGTTCTGTGTGAGCTGTGGTTCTGTAGCTGTGTCTGTAGCTCACCCTGAGTCTGTGGGTTTCTGGGCCAAGCCTTTCCGAGAGTCTCGAAAGCACACAGCAGAGCTTCGGTCTGCAGCTCAGCCTCCTTTGCATCTCGATCGTCGTCGTCATCCAGCGACCTCAGCGACGCAGCGCCGCTCTGCGGACAGCTCTGTCGGGAACCAGGAGGAGAGATTAAGGCACAGGCTTCTTCACACGTCGTCATATTTATCGTATGATCGCGTATGATGAACCTTCTTGATCAGAGGGAACAGGATCTCCGCTGCGTCGCTGAACCGGTCCTCCTTGCTGCTGTGGAGCACGTCTCCGGCACAGCGCAGGGCTGCCATTTTGTACACCAGACTCTCCTTGCGGCATTCCTTCAGGACGACCTCCAGCACCTCGGCGACGGTCGGCTGGCCCGCGCACGGCTTCTGCAGCTCCGCGCTGAAAGCCAGAGCAGAAGTGAGCGAACGTCGACGCTCAAATAAAAGTTTAAAACGCTGTTCGACGAGTCTCACCTGCATTTGGAGACGACCGACCCGATGGCTTTCAGCAGCTCCTCCTGAAAAAGAAAAAAATCATGATTAAAATAAATAAATGAAACTTTGTCTCGTTCTGCCGTCGTGTAATCACCTTGCCGGCCCATGTGCGTCCAGACAGTCCCTGCATCAAAGCGGTCAGCACCATGCCAAGGTGCGGCGCCACCAATGAGCCCGTCTGTTCCTTGGCAACGGTTGCCATGGCAGCTGCACCCTGAGCCTTCATCTTCCAGGACTGGGACTGCAGAGCCTTCTGCGTGATGGCGATCAGCTCCTTCATGTACAGCCGGATTCCTCCGAAGCTTCCTGAAGAAGTCAGAGATCAAGATGACAAAGATCGGACGAATTCAGAACCGTTTTACAGACGGGAAGTCCTTTTTATGAAATGGAATTAGTCCTTTTAAACCTCGTTTGGTCGGATATCTGACATTTTCTATCTGTTGCTGAGAGGAAACAGAACCGGAGTCTGTGCATCTGATACAAGGTGTCAGTAACGCTCAGTTTATTTCAGTGATTTTCCTCATACAGCCTGTTTCTCTCGGGAAAATGAATTTTATTAGATCACTCTTATTAAAACAAGTTTTAAACGAACATTGAACAATCATCATTAGGTAGATTCTGTAATGACGATTGTCCACATGTTGTAAGTTTGTAGACTAATATCCAAAACTCCACTTTTATTTTGAAGTTACGTATCTGCTGCTAAACGATAAAAATGAGTCATGTACGACATCAAAAACCAGAGAAGCCAGATTATTCCACCGTTCAGCTTTAAATCTAAATATTCACGAGCTTTAAAGAGGAAAAATACATTGTGACGACAATATCTTTGTAATAACTGCTACAAACTATTTTATATAATATTTAATGTAAAGTGACCCAGCATGGTCACCCTGTCTGTGTATTTACACATTTATAGTTTATAGACGATGTTTTGTCTTATTAATTATTATTCCTATATTTTCTTGTATGTATTTACCTTTATGTTGTTTATTTGTGGGGTCGGCTGTGACACAGATTAAAGTTAAATACAGGAAACACTTTTCATCGGTGTTTCTCACCTGGAACGTTCTCCTGCCACACCTCGGCCCACAGCGTGGCGTCGTGGCTCTCTCCTTCCTCGTCGGGACCCGGAGCCTGATGCATGCCGAGGAAGGCGAGCGGCAGAGCGACTACCGCGTGGCTCTTCAGCACGTCGGGGCTGTAGTGGCTGATGGAGTGCACCGTCAACGCACAGGAGGACTTGTAGACCGGCTCTGAGAGCAGATACAAAAATCAGAGTCGAAGTAAACACAGGAATGAGATTTTAAGGAGAGGATCGTCTTACCTTCCTTCTCCAGGTAGCAGGTGTTGAGCTTCAGTAGTAGTTTCTCTACGCTTCTGTCTTTTGCCGTCTGATGAGAAAGTACGACATGTTTACCACGTCACCGAGAACAAGCAGTGCTGTGATTAATAAGACAGACGCGGCGCTCACCCTGACGAGGTGTCCCAACGCGAAGGCGTACTGTTTCCGTACCACAGAGCTTCTGTCGTGGATCCCACTCGACAGGGCGCTCATCAGTTTACCTGGAAACATGAAACATCTTTATCGTCGGTTCACCTGCGTCAAAGAGTGAAACACATCACAGGAGGTGATGAGTCTACCTGAGTACGGGGTGAGGTCCTGAGGGCACTGCACCGTCAGTGAAACGATGACACTGGCACAGCCGCCCTACGCCAAGGAGACAGACACAGGCAGACCGACTCAGTCTTTACACACAGAAGAGCAACACGTGGATTCAAACGTCAACACACAACCGAAGTATTTCTACCTTCGTGCCCAGGCCTACTCCGCTCTTGAGCAGCTCACAGAGTTTGGGAACCAGCTCGCCCAGCACAGAAACGTCGAGGTGCTGCAGACACTGAGGAAACACGACACGAGACGGATCGTTAGAAACCGGGAAAGAAGAAAACGAGTCACTGAGAGTGAAAACGTTCTTACCATGTTTATAGTTTCCATCATCGGAGACGACTTCGCAGAACTCAGCCTGGCGGCATCCATGGCGCTCTGCGGAGGCAGAACTCATGAGTCAGGTGGAGTCCAGCTTGGGATAAACTGAAAAACTGGTTACCAGGTTTGGCCGAGCTTACCTTCTCCTGCTCCGTGGCTCTGAGGCTGAGGTAGTTGAGGATCTGAGACTCCAGGGAGCTGAGGGCCTCCAGCAGGGCCGGGATCAACCGGGCAGCGTGAGGCTTTAGTCTGGCACCGGCTGTCTTACTGATCTTCACCAGGGTCTGGATACTGAGGGGAATCAATTAAATAGAATTATAATCTGGTGACGCGGTGGCTGAAAGACAAACAGCGCGTGAACATGAGCCGTTACCTCAGCGCGCGGACCTCTGCTACGTTGCTGACGATGCCTTTTTCCAGCAGGGTCGGTAACATCACCGCCACGGTCCTCTGAGCGCCGGAGCCGGTCGACTCACACATACGAGTGCACACCTGGACAGAGAGGGAGAGACACAGACACTCAGCTTACGTGTTCTTACGCGTGTTCATACGTGAGGACGTCCTGATCTGATCTGAACCGACGTCAGCTGACAGTGAAGGTGACGCGAGGCGTTCAAAGACAGACGGAGACTTTACCTTACTGAGTGTCTTCAGTGTGAGGTCTGCAGCTTTTCTCACGGTTTCCTGAAATGCAAAATGACACAGTCACGAAAACTTCTCCTTGTGTTCAGGTTTTTTAACTCAACAAACATCACGTCGCTCTTGTTGAATTCATCCTGCGTTCATCTCCGGCTCACCTTGATGTCGTCGAGGACTCTGAACAGCGTCTCCCACATTTCCGCCAGGTGATCGATGAGGTCGTCAGCTTGGCGGCCTCGAATCAGGTCGTTCAGGGCCAAACAGCTGGACGGAAAAACACATTTTTTTGTGGGTATTTTTGGATAAAAGCTTAACGACTAATAATAAAGCGTAAATGTTCCTGTACATTCATTTTGCTTGAGACTAATCATAAATAAATCAGTGGAAGTGGATAACGGTTTGTTTGTGTACCTGGATTCACGGACTCGCCAAGTATTACTGGTCAAGTTGGAAATGACGTCCTGCAGGATGTCCTTCAGATATTTATCCACCTGAAGAACAGACAGACACGCTCACATTACCTCCACGTTCACGTCCCATTCATGTGTTTTCTGCGTGTGCACAAGACTCGACTCCTACCAGGGTTTTATCGGTGACCAAAGCATCCCAGATGCTGGTCATGGCCTGGCGGATGCTCAGGTTGGGGTCAAACTGGTAGCGGTAGAGACGGGGCACGAGCTGGGGCAGGAACGGAGCGAGCTGCTCCCCGGCTTTGGCTGCGATCATGTGGAAACCGAAAGCCGCTCCCTGAAAAGGAGGAGAAAACTCAGGACCTGTGGGCGAAGTGATGGGACCGGAAGGACGAGCGTGACGCATGAGGAGGATACCTTGCGAGAGTTCCACATGGCGTGGTGATTGGCCAAGTTCATGAACTTGTAGACGAGATCCGGTTGGTTCAGGTCGCTGGCCAATGAGCAGAGCTCCTTGTATGTGGTCAGGCTGCGATGCACGAGGGAGAAGAAGATGATGAAGATCATATTGTGGACACACATAAAGAGACATCAGACAGACGGCGGCGACTTACCCATCAAGTGCTTTCCCAACATCTTCTCCTTTGAACACCTCCGTATCGTCCGACATGTCGTATTTCACTCTGCAGAGATTCAAAAATAAAAACATCTTCATGCTACACCACGACCTCCTGTGATTCTCTCTCTTCATCTTTCAACCATCAGCTCACCTTTTGCCAGTCATGAGTGTTTCCACCAGCGTGGACACCAGTTTCTGCTGGTCGCCCTCTCCTCCCATCTCGTACACGAGGCCCAGGCCTTTAGACGCCACGTCCTGACTCAGCTCTGAGCGAGAGAAGAAAAAGAGAGAGAGAGAGATGAAGGACTGAGAAGAGCAGAGAGCAAAGGAAGGAGTGCTGCTGGTTTGATTCTTACCATCGGGGTCTGAGAGAACGGAGATGAACGCCATCTGGATCTCCTTCAGATTAGACTGCAGGAGAAGTGTGAAGATAATCGATTAAACATGCGGGTAACAAGTTTCCTGTGAGCTCTATGTGTCTTTAGATTCAGAGATATGTTGCTGCACATTGGACCCACTGTGATTTCCTTGTGTTGGCTGAGTTTCTTGACCAGGGAGAGCAGCCAGATGCAGGCTGCCTGTCGGACATGAGGGTTCTGGCTGCATATGTACTTGGACAGGATGGTTTTGAGGACCCAAGGAACCACGTCGTTGTTTTTCATGTCTAACGGGGAAAGAAAGAGGGTCACTCTCATCATGCGACATGATGATCTGACTGACAAATCAGCTGCTACGACTGAAGTGCGTACTTTGCGGCGGGCTGTACTGCTCCTCGGTGCAGGTCCACGGGTCTCTGGCAGCTCCGGAGCTGGTGCCGATTGCGGCCCTGGTTATCGCCTCTCCCACCGTAAACTGCAGCTCCACCTGCTTGGCCTTAAGACAGAAGAAGGGAATAAATGAGAGAGATGTTTCCACTGACAGCTTCACAGAGGGATCACTGTCCTTATCCTTCATCTTCTTAAATCTTATTTCTGTCGTGCTTTTGTTTGTCCTCACTATCTGCCTTTGTGAACCCTATAAATAAAGTTATTATTATTGATGCTACAGTTTCACACCTCCACAGAGTCCATGAGACCCTGCAGCAGCTTCTTCTGGTGCGGGAAGTCTCCATCTCCCACAGGGAGGTAACCCAACGTCTGGATTGAACGCTCCTTCATCTGGACAGATAAAAGCGATATGAGATGCTGCAGATCTGATATTAACACATACATACATACACATTTTGTGCTCTTCCATGTTACCTTTGAGCTCTCCTTCCCAGAGGGGATCCGAGCCAGCAGGTTTTCCACGACTGACAGTTTGCTGAAGCCCTCCCCGTCTGCAGGGATCAGCAGGCTGCCGTTACGCCCGATTTCTCCCAGCGCTATGCACGCCGCCACAGCCAGCAGAGCGGTGCTGCTGTCCAGGAACGAACCTGGACGGACACACAGACAAGTTGATGAACTCACAGAGTATATATACACAAATAAATGACATTTTAACACCGTGTTTTTGCACTTTTTAGATAAATGAAGGCGAAATAATCACACACCGATTGTCTTGGTGGCCATGGCAACGAGTTCATCATCATCCTGGGAGGTGATACTCATCGGCTGCCCCATGCCGTGCGTGGAGTCACTCGAGGCGACAGCTTTCCTCCTGCTCATGTACCTTCCCACCATGTAGCCGAGAGCCAGGATGGCACCGTGCTGAGTCTCAGGACTCTGTTGCGGTCAAAGCAAACCGAGGTTTAAAAAAAAAAGAAAACGCAATATTTAAATATATGAAAAATATATCTAGTTATTTACATGGTTGTCTTTGGTGATTTTGACCAGGTTGTGCACAGCCAGCTGCAGCTCGTTGCCGGTCATGGTGGAAACGACCAAAGCGTACAGCTGAGCGGCGAGCTCCCTCATGTCCTCTTTATTTGTGTTCATCAGACTCTGCAGGAGGAGAAACAGTCGTTTTATAATATGACAGGACAGCTAAGTGTGTGTTTAAACGTCAGACAGAGCGGCCTCCGTCCTACGTCTAAATAAACACAAATGAATAAAACACTCACTTTAATCCAGTCGATTTTACCAACAAATCTGGGAGCCAGTTTCTCCGGGCAGATGGACACCACCTCCAGCAGACAGTACATAACCGGGATTCCTGTTGAGAGATTAAACATGATCCAACCAACACAGAACAGCATACACATGAATATATACACGATATACAGAAATATGTTACTCAGAAACTGTTCAGATATACAGAAATATGTTACTCCTGCAGTAAAATGGTCCTAACTTCTCTCACCTCCTCCGGCAGACAGCAGCTGCTGCAGCAGATCCACGTAGACGTGAACAGGGTTCGCCTCTGCACCCTTCGACCCCGAAGGCTGATGCTCAGAGGACAGCAGCGTTTGGACGTAACGGCCGATGGCCGGCGCGTCGTCCTGCATGGCGCCCAGGCGCGTGGACACGGGCGTGGCCCCGGCGCTGTAAGCTAAACACATCCTCAGGTAGCAGATGATCTGCGGAAAAACAACCAGACAGAGATATAAGATAGAAGACGTTTGTTCCCCAAAGATGAATTTTTAAACTGATCTTTAATATTTACCTCTCCAAACGCAGATGGGTTGAAGGGAATAGTGGAAGTTCCAACGATGTACTTAGCTGGAGTATTCATCCTCTGAGCCGCCTGATAACCACAAGACCAAAAACACATGAGGCTCTTCACTTCTTTCACAAAATCGGCCACCTTATAACCTCCAAGACAAACGCCAAATATGAAGCACGAAGCATCACCTTCTCCTGCACGTAGGCCACCATGTCAGGAAAGGATGGCATCGGCTTCGGTCCCTCCTTCTCAGAGCTCTTGGTAGGAAAACTTCTCAGCACCTTCTGGGCCTCCCCGGACACCTCCTCCCTCCTGAAACAAACGGAAACCAGCTCATTTTTATATTCCGTAGTGCTGATCTCTTTATATGTTGTAGTTTTGTGTGTTTTTGGGGACTCACGGGTCTCCGGCTGCCAGGAGCAGCAGGTATCTTGATGGCACGTGATCGTGGGCAAACACTGTGCTGGCGAACTTCATGGCCACCTGACGAACTTGAACCTCCGGCTGCTCGAAAGCGTTTAAATTAGTCAACGTTAATGTTTCTTTACATACCAAACGTGTGTTTCACCAATGTTCACTCACCTTTGTGATATACGCAGCCACCAGGGCCTCCATCAGGTTCAGCAGCGCCCCCTGTAGGTTGGCATAAGCTCCAACCATCATGGACAAAGCTTCCTGGATGGCAAGACGCACGTCGGCCTCCTCCTGCAGACGACACAGGAGTTTGGAAATATCAGAGGCAACACCTTAAAATAGAGGCTTTTACTTTGATTGCTCATTTAATTTAATGTCAGACGTTTGAGTTCTTTCACCGACCTTACACATGGACTCAAAAAACTGCTGCACGAGGGCGATATCCTTTATGAACAGCTGCGGCATGCGGCTACGAGAGAAAAGTACATTTTTATTCTCTAAAATTTCACACCAAGCTGGCAATGTTTAAGAAATAAAAAGGAATTATTTCATTATACCTTGACAGCTTTCCAACAGCAGAGTAGGCAACACAGAGTAACTTAGGATCCTGCAAGGATTAAAAGTTGTTTAGTGGATAGAAATCAGATTAAACTGCCAGATGTTGCCATTTGTTGTTGTAGTTTTACCTCCTTGTATTCGTTGATGAGCTTGGTGAGACCGTTGAGCAGCATCAGTCCCAGAGGTTTATTAGTATCAGGACATCTGAAGAACATAAAAAGCCCAAATATTTTTCTTTATATGTAAAAAAAACGCTGGATGAAACATGGATCTGGACAAAAGGAAGATTTTCTTACACCATGCAGATGTGATGGACAAACTGCAAGGTGAGAGACAGCAGTTTGTTGTTGGTGTTGGCTCCAAACAGACCGTCATACACGACCTACAGAGGAAAGGAAAGAAACGGTAACACACACACACACACCTTGTAAAAAGGATTTAGCCGACCTCCAGACGAAGATCCTACCTGGATATTAGCTGGGAAGCACTCTGCGGCTAGACGCGAGCGTAGAAGATGCGGCAAGATCTTCAGTTTGACTCTGGTGCTGACCGGCTCGTGTTTCAGCTCCTGCTTCATGTTGCCGCCCTAATGCACATAAAAAAACATTATTATCCACTTCATATTTATTAAATGTTACAGGTTAAGTTTGATTAATTAGACGTTGAGATCACAAACCTTTGTTTTAAGAGGAACATCCCCCAGGTACACCTTGTACATCTTGTTGATAATTAGAGGGTTGTTCCAGTCGATGATGCTGGATGATAAAACACACGGACGTCAGCAGATATCAGTGATATAATTTGAGAATCTGTGAAGTACACATGAACCTTTAACCTACCTCTG
Source organism: Larimichthys crocea (assembly GCF_000972845.2). Lineage (NCBI taxonomy): Eukaryota > Metazoa > Chordata > Actinopteri > Sciaenidae > Larimichthys > Larimichthys crocea. The sequence goes on from NC_040020.1 coordinate 9,604,000, forward strand.
TTTGCTCTTCAGCTCCAGATCAGCTGCGGTGGCCACGCTGTGTCGGGTGTCGCTCGACGCCACCACCAGGTGCACCACCGTCTCCACCTCTGGTACCTGCTTTGCCTCGATGAACTTCACGATTCCCAGCTTACACTGACACACACAAAGACACAACGAAGGAGTCATGAGCGGATACTCAAGAAAAACACACTTGACTCATCCTCCAGCTTCGGGTCTCATACCTGCTCGAGCTGCTCAGCGCTCCACTGAGCCTCTCCGATCACCCTCTTGGCAGCATAGACGCTCATCCCCGGGGGAGGCTGGGGGAGACCCTGACCACCTGCAGTCACCACCCCCTCTGCAGAGCCTCCCTGTGAGGAGGAAGGAGCCGGGCGAGTCGGGGATTCATTTAGCACAAACCTACAGGAGGAGGAGGCGAAGAGAGAACATTTAACTAACTGTGGAGGAGCTTTGGTGATAGAATAGTGAAATCACACAGCAGGAACTCACCCATACGGCATCAGTAAAACATCCAACATGAACTCCAGCAGCAGCTGCACCGTCTTTGGCCTCTCGGTTAAGTTAAATGGGAAAGCGTTCTTGGAGTCTGCAGGATACTTCATGTGGTAAAGAGTCGGGATGAGCAGGTGCATCAGGCTGAGAGCAGAGAGAGCGGATAAAATCAACCCGACATAAAGAGGACAGAGGCAGCATCTGCATGTGACGAGGGCCAAAAACATATCTCGATATATTTTAGCTGAATGGCGATACTCGATATATATAGATATTTTTTCTGTGACCTAAAAATGTCATACGTCACACTCCCACCACTCATACTACAAATCCCACAACGCACTGCAACAGCTGACACACAGTCCTGTGCTCCACCTCTAAAAGCGAACTGGCGGCTCAAGGGAAGAAATGTAATTTTAACGCAAAATAAACTATATCGGTTTATAAACGATATGATCTCGATATATATCGCCCAGCCCTACATGTGACTGTGTGTGTGTGTGTGTGTGTGTGTGTGTGCTCACCTGTCCTGCTGTGGCTGTGGCTTGCCCTCCATGGCAGTGAGAAGGGTGGGAGCCAGCTCGCACTGTTTCCCCACCTCCAGACGTGGGTAACCCATTTTGATGTAAATGATGGTGAAATTCTACAAAATACACAAATTAAATTTTTTTGTAAATGATGGTGAAATTCTACAAAATACACAAATTAAATTTTTTTTTAAATATCAAGATTAATTAAGATAAGAAAACTGTATCATACGGTATTAAAACATAAAAACTAAGTTGTAATAATAAATTATTAGTCAGTATAATATCATTTATTTACACATTTTGTTCTACTCCTGGATTGTCTAATTTATATATTTAAAAAGGTCCAGTGTGTCAGATTTAATGGCTCTGTTTACAGCTGAAATGAAATATAATATTCATAACTATGTTGTCATGGGTGTATAATCACCTGAAAATAACATTTGTTATGTTTATGTTACAATAGAATGAGCGGTTAGTATCTCCAGACGCTGTGTTTCCATTACAATCGAAGTACGGCCTCTCCTAGTTTCTTCTTCGTGCACACTGGTCCTTTAATTTCTGGCTTCAGGAGATAAATATTGTAAAATGTGGCTCTTACCGTCACGAAGGAGGCGGCTGCAGGATCTTGGTACTGCACCAGCAAAGTTTCTACCGGCAGCTGGATCTTAGGTCGGCTTTTTATCCGCTTGTTCAGGTGGACCAACAACTCCATGACCTGACAGAGGAGACACAGGAGGAGGAGGAGGAGGAGGAGGAGGAGGAGGAGGAGCACATGTAGACATCAACACTCAGAGGCAGAAGAGGAAATATCAGAACTCCGTACAAGGAGAAAGTGACTGCAGTACTCCAGACGACATTTTAAAGGCCTCAGTCGTCTCGGTCTCAGACAAAGAGGACCCTGGATTTTTGTTCAACACCACAAATGCTGGATGTCACTTAAATGTCTGTGTGCTGTCTGATTTATTTGTTAACTGTCTGGGAGGAGACATCAGCCACATCTCCTGGAATCAAAGTCCAAAGAAAAGACAGCAGTTTGAAAATACTGCAATGATGCTTAATGAGGTGACTCAATGTCGGAAACACAAGCTCTGGTGAATATTAGTTACCTAAGTAGGTTATATGCTGGCTTGACTTGGTCTCAATCCCTCAAAGTCTTGGTCTTGTCTCTGTCTCACTTTACCTCTTTGTCTTTGTCTTGGTCTTGACTTGGTCTTACTGGTCTTGACTACAACACTGGTGATTGCTGGTTGTATGTGTTTATTTTATGGTTTAGGTTACAGAAGTTCACATTTGAGAGCACCACCCTGCAGTTTATTCACATTTTCACTGAGGTGCGTCTGCAGCACACACACTAAAGATTCACACACAGGCGACACATTGTAATCTCTCGGCAGCACAGAGACAGGAAACACCCTTTATCTGGACTTACTTTCTTCCGCACGCCCTCCTGAACGCTGGACAGTTTGAGGAGCACGGGGGGTAGAAACTTGGAGATAATGTCCTGTAACTGTTCGTCTGTCTCTGCATGGCCCAGGCGGAGGAACACACGCTCCAGCTGATCTGTTTGGAAACACAAACATCCACACATTTGATGGTTTGTTAACAATAGAGAAATACCTTTGTCCTGGTTTTGGTCTCAACTTGGTCTCAATCCCTCAAAGTCTTGGTCGTGTCTCTGTAGTCTTGGTCTTGTCTCTGTAGTCTTGGTCTTGTCTCTGTAGTCTTGGTCTTGACTTGGTCTTGTCTCTGTAGTCTTGGTCTTGACTTGGTCCCAACCCCTCAAAGTCTTGGTCTTGTCTCTGTAGTCTTGGTCTTGACTTGGTCTTGTCTCTGTAGTCTTGGTCTCGTCTTGGTCCCAACCCCTCAAAGTCTTGGTCTTGTCTCTGTAGTCTTGGTCTTGACTTGGTCTTGTCTCTGTAGTCTTGGTCTTGACTTGGTCCCAACCCCTCAAAGTCTTGGTCTTGTCTCTGTAGTCTTGGTCTTGTCTCTGTAGTCTTGTCTTGGTCATTTGATGGTTTTCTGTCTCTCTGTGTGTCACACAAACACAGTAATAAGCTGTGCTGTAATGCTGACACAGATCATCTGGGTGTAGCTCCACTCATGTAGCAGCTGGTGCTGGTGCACCATCACCCAGCCCTGCCTTCTTTCTCTCGGCATGGCTCTGACCAAAGCAGCTGAAACTAGATTATCAACGCCTTTCACCGGCTTTCCGCGACAGCTGACACCACCCTCACATTAAGCAGAAACGCCTCAGACACCCAGCTATTAACCCCGCAGCCTAACAGTGTGATTAATGATTATAAATTAACGGGCTGCGTGGTTTGTTTCATTTTCACCATGACTGGGCAAACGGCCTCCTGACGTTAGCACCGGAGCTAGCTGTGTAGCAGAGTAAAGCTATCTGCTGGTGTCTGAAATAAACATTAACGCCGACTTTAAAACCACCCAGGTGGTTGTAGAGAAGCGGGCCCGGTGTTCGGTGTCTGTTTGACGGACACCGAGCCGACGCTAGAGGAGATTTAATGAAGAAATAACGCAGAGAGAAACTTACTGAGTTCATCCTGAGCAGCCATGTTTGCAGACAGGGACATTAGCGGCCCCCTCAGGTCACTGAGCGTCACTGCAGCCAGCAGAGGCAGCACAGAGCAGAGCAGAGCAGAGCCACTCCTCTGCTTCATCACCTCATACTGCACACACACACACACACACACACACACACACACACACACACACACACACACACACACACACACACACACACACACACCATATTAATTATACTCGTTTAAATGCATGAATATGAATCCAATATGTTTATGGACAACCACACTAATACACCTCTATGTTGTATTATGTGTATACAGTACATGCATATATTTATTTATTTTATCTTGTGTGGGTAGTGCTTTTTATTTATTTTATTTGATTGTTTTTCTTCTCTTTCTATTGTATACTTCATGTTTATTTATTGTGTTTTATCTTGTTGTGCAGCACTTTGGAAACCCTGTGTTTGCTAAAAATCATGCTATATAAATAAAGTGGATTGGATATTATTATTATACTATGCTTCAGTGTTATGTTATATTCTGGTCTATGTCTGGTATGTCTTCACTTGTATATGAATTATGGATATAATATTTATTTATATTATTTATAAAGTTACTTATTACACACAAAAAAGAACTGTACACATCTTTTATTTTTATTTTAACATTTTTTCTATGAAGAATTTTAAATTAGCATTTTTAAATTTTGACAATATTATAACAATATATTTTTTTCTTGTTAAAAATAAAAAATAAACAATATTTCTTTTGACAAACTGGCAACTGAAAACAGCTTTTTAATAACTTATTATTAATAAAGTTGATTGCACATATACATACAATGTTTATGTTAGTAAGTGGAACCATTATTTATTTGTTGTTTAAGTCTCAAGTCAACTTTATTGTCAATGCTGCCATATGTACAGGACACACAGAGAACTGAAATAGTGTTTGCCTCATAATCCTGATGCAAACGACAATATGCATGAAATATAAAATATAAGTAAAAGATGTAAAAAAATATAAAATGGTGTTAAACTGTACTGCATCATACTGAGAGATGTTTCTAATATTTTAGTGGAAAAGGCCACTGAAACTTTAATATTGAACATAAAGAAGAATTAATATCAGAATCACTTTTATTCGCCAGGTTTGTGAACACACACACAAGGAATTTGATTTCCGCGAAATAAAACTTGTTAAAAATAAAAATAAACACTATTTTTTTTTGACAAACTGGCAACTGAAAACAGCTTTTTAATAACTTATTATGAATAAAGTTGAGTGCACATACACATAAAATGTTTATCTTGGTATTTATTTGTATATTTTATTTTATTTACTATTGCTATTTTGATATTTTATTATGTATAGTTTGCTTTTTTTAAATATTATTATATTTTTATTCTTATGTTGTCTCTTGTCACTGTGTGTAATGCTGCTGCTGCACTGTAATTTCCCAGCTTGGGATAAATAAAAGTCTATCTATCTATCTATCTATCTATCTATCTATCTATCTATCTATCTATCTATCTATCTATCTATCTATCTATCTATCTATCTAGTTTAATCATAACGTGTGTCTGTTGCTTTGCAAGAACAGTTAGGAGATAGAGTTTAAAAAGTTTAGCCATTTAATGTGCATAATAACATGTATTTATATGTTATACATTATATAACGTGTGTATAAACATGTTGGAGATGTTGCAGGTGCGCTTTTCACCAACAGGCTGCGTTCCAGTCCGCCTCCTCTGCTGCGCAGATCTCGCAGCGGCTGGACGCGGCGCGCTGCCTCTTCATCGCGGCCGTGCCTGTTAGCACGTTACCGGCTGAGCACGGAGCCGTTAGAGGCGGTCTGAAACGAGACGAGGCTCCTTCTCAGCACCAACAACACCAACACCACTACCAGCAGCAGCAGCAAGCAAGCAAGCCACCAGCAGCTGTCATGTGAATCAGCTGGACGAACAAGGAAGGGGATAAACAACAACACGAACCCGTCTGTCTGGATCAAGGTGAGACTTTGGACACTTTGATCAAACACAGGTGAGACCTGTGCATGGAGCAGTTTATCCAGCAGCTACGGGCTGATTTTATTTAGCTTTTAGGCGAATAAGTTGGCACACACACTGTTTGCTTTGTCACCGCTGCTTATTTTAAACCCGCACAGCCTCCATACACTGTGTATATGTTATTCTAAGTGTTTATATGTCATGACTGGAGGCGTACAAAGCCTCACAGCTAACACAGGCCTCTCTGCAGCCAGGGACATTTAAACCCCCTTTAGCCTAGCCTAGCCTAGCCTAGCTTAGCTTAGCTACGCTTCTTCTCCTCTTCCCTCCTCTCCGAGAAAGTGTTTCCAATTAAATTCAAGTCAAACACAGACAGGTGAGTCCCTGCAGGTGAACATAAGTGAGCTAAGTGTCTGATCACTGTGTTTTACTTTGCATCATAACAAAACGTAAAGGCTAGTCGGCTAGTTAGCTTTTTTTTTGTTGGTGGTGGTGGTGGGGGGGTAAGAGACAAACAAAGATGTGCCACAGCTCAAAACAGAAACTGTAATTCAGCTGAGATTTATCTGCGCCTGGAGGGTTTAATGTGTTTGTTCTGATAGATATAAATGTCTATAAATAAATAATAAATAAAGCTGAAGCACCAGCTTTGTGGCTTGTTTTCTAATATCTAAACAAAGAGTGGTGATGTGCACACATTGTGTTCAAAACACGGCAGCTGCATGGACTTGTTTCAGCCTGTTAATTTCATGTTACATAACACCGGGTTGCACGCCATTGTAAAGCTGGTGTGCAAGTGGTGTAAATATATATAAAAGCATGGTCATCCCAGCAGCAGCAGCCTCAGTGTTGATCCTTTGTCTGGGTGCACACACACACACACACACAGAGGAAAGTCAGAGTTGGGAGTGGGATGGGACAAAAAAAATCTGGAAAGGGGGTTGTTGGCATCACGAAGGATCAAAGGATCAAACCCACGTTTGTGTTCGTCTCTGCCTCCATCTAGTGGTGAACTTCAACAAAACACACACATGCAAACTGTCTTACTGCTTAGCCCCTAGGCTCAGGGGCGCCGCCAGGAATTTTGGGCCCCATGACAAAAAAATCAAATTGGGCCCCATGACAAAAAAATCAAATTGGGCCCCCCCCTCTGCGCACATCTCTAGGACCTAACTATCCCATCAAAAGCTTTACAGAACTCTAATTAAACGGAATTTGCGATTTGCAACTTCAACGCAACTTCAGTGAATCCCCGTGAATTCAGGGCGGTGTTGCAATTTTAAGCAATCGCCGCGATTTTTCCGCAACTCAGCGGGTCAGGGACGGCCGTGCGGTGCGGGAGGGTTCCCTTGTGGGACCTCTCCCCGGCACTGGCTGGCCCCCGCTGGGCGCATTTCCTCCGCGGCGGTGCGCCGCGATTGGCTCTGGTTCAGCTTGGAAAGGCTCGGGGGGCGAAGGTACAGGCGCCCACCCGCCCGGAAATCGCCGCTTCCCGGGGACGTGGACATAGCGCCCTCTCCGGGGCCCCCTCGACCCCAGCACGACTGTCAAATCGCAACTTATTGCAACTTTCACTACCTCCCGCAACAAAATCGCAACAAAAATGTAAAAAGCACCGCAACTTTTACCGCTAATTTTTTTTTTTTAAAACCTCATGCAACATCAGGCATTTTGGGCCGCAACTATTTAAAAAAAAAAGAAAAATCCTGGTGGGACTGATTAAAGGCTTGCAACCGTTTTGCGTCTTGTAGTTCAATACTAGTACTAGCACAGTATTTACTGCTGGTGATTTGTCTGCATACAGTCTGCCGTGCAGTCTGCAGTGCAGTTCACTATTTGATGATTAAAGATTAAAAGCCACCGTGAATTTTTATTTAACTTTTACTGCCCAAAACACGTAAACCGTGAATTTTTATTTAACTTTTACTGCCCAAAACACGTAAAAACAAAGATGATTAATTTCATTATTATATTGTATATTGGTGTTTACCTATTTTTTGGGGCCCCTGTCACTCTTTGGCCCTTGGAATTGTCCTAACTTTTCCCCCCTATACGGCGCCCCTGCCTAGGCTAGTAACAAACTCCTCTGCAGCAGAGGGAACTCACTCAGTTTCATCGAGTGAGTGTTTGATGGTTTTTGTGACTGCACATTAAAAGTTCTGGATGTTTTCTGGATATATTATCTAAAAAAACACAGAATGTGAATATAAGTAATAGCCATACATGCACACTGGAAACATAACACAGCCTCAGATTATAATCAAAATGAGGAATCCTTTATGAAGCTTATGTAAGTTGTACTCATGTACTTCATACTTTAGATATACGTCAGCTGGGTTGTCAGGTTGTGCTGGTTAATCCTGCTCTAGCATGACACTTCCATATAGATGTCAATGAGTTATTAATGTAGTTTCGGTTTAGATATGTGTTGCCATACAATCCTGAATAAAACATATCTATCACAACTTTTTTTCCATGAAGTCCAAACAAAAAGTTTTGTATTTGTATTTTTACATTTTGACAATATTATGATAATATATATATTTTTCTTCGTTTTCCGCAAAATAAAACTTAAACACTATTTTTGACAAACTGGCAACTGAAAACAGCTCTATAAAGCATTAGACTATTTTTTTAAATAACTTAAAGTTGTAAATGATGTTTCATGCTGCAGATTTTAGGATTGCAAAGAAAAAATGATGCCCTCGACAAACAGGAAAATAAATAAACAGAGCACTACTTAATTTAAAATAAGTCACACTTATATGCGTATGAAATTATGACGGCATGAGTTTCACGGCAACAGGTGCCAAAAATATTAAATAACTGAGTTTTAAATCTACAGTAATACGTAATCAGCACATTAGATTAATTAATCACCATCAAGTTTAGAAATTTTGATTCACCCCTATGTGGTAAATTTTATCTTGTCCGATCGATGTTTCCGATAACACTGGGGAACAATTTGAAAAAGAGTTCGATTTTTATGCTGATTCCAAAACTGCCGTCAATTTTTTTTCTAGCACGTCAAGTTTTTATTCTCCAGATCAGCAAAACTCCACTGATGAGCTGTAGTGAAACTTGCCAGCTGATTACCATTGGACTCATCTGCAGCTACGTGGCAACTTGTTTGTGCAGTCACATTGAGACAGTGCGGTGAGGTGTGTGCAGCTCCCAATAGTTCAGTACTGTCAATATCTGCACACAGAAAGCTGGCATAGTAGAATGAAGAGGATCTGTGCTGTCCTCTTAACCTTGTCACCATGGGCATACAGTTGTAAGTTCTATTTGGTTTGATGCTGTTTTTGTAGTTTTCAAACCTTGTAACTATTCCATCTTAGTGTTTGATTCACATAGGTATATATTTCCTTCGTTCCAGATCATGTCTGCTCCTGCTACTTCTCGTCGTAAATGCCTAAACAACCCTGACTCCTTTTGCTATATTTGTGCTAGTTTCACCAAGTCAGAGGAAAGCAAACATCAGTGCATTTGTCAAACAAGCATATTTTGCATATTTTAAAGTAAAACTCGGTGATCAAGACAACAAGCCATGGGCCCCTCACAAAGCGTGCAAACAGTGTGTTGAGAGTTTACGGATGTGGACCAAAGCAACACGTGAAAAGTTGCCATTTGGTATCCCCAAAAAACATTGGACTGTTACTTTTGTTTCATCAGGATTTAACAAGACAAATAAAAGAAAAATAGAATATTCTAATCTCCCGCCAGCTTTAAGACCAATGCCTCATTCAGCTAAAATTCCAGTGCCAGTTTTCGAACAACTACCTCCTCTAGAAGATCTGAGTGATGTTGAAGAACGCAGTGACAGCAACGATGTAGATTTTGAAATTCACAAGGATTCAGTTCGTAGGGGATTTGATCAGCACGAGTTGAATGATTTGGCACATGATTTGGACCTATCAAAAAAGCTTCAGAAATCCTAGCATCAAGACTGAATGAGAAAAACTTACTTGAACAATGAGTGAAGGTATCATACTTTCGAACCAGAGTAAGTACATTTCTGCTGTACTTTCGAAGTGACAGCGGCTTTGTGTTTTGCCATAACTTTCCTGGTTTACTCAATCTACAACCCGAATGAATGACGAATGTTTATTGATAGCTCAATACTGCACTTAACATGTTTGTTAAATGCAGTATTTTTCATATTTTTTAAGAAAACAGGGATCCTATAGTTCAAAAACTTGACGTGATAGAGAAAAACTGAGATCAGTTTTGAAATCCGCACCCAGAAATAAGTTAACAGCTGTCAGACCTAACTCAACAAAAACTGTGTTCCCCAGTGTAATCACCTCCTCCCTACATAGTTAACAAGCCGATCGATAGATTTGACCAGATCTAATATTTCTCACATTAGAATTTAAAGGTCAGTTATAAAGATAAAAAAATCAGATCCATTTTATTGATCCCGCACCAGAGAACCTGTTACAGCAGCTCACAATACACAAGGTCGATAAGAAAAATAAGAAATGTACTAGAAAACAATCTAAGCAATGCACAAAATATAATTTAAGTTGTGTTTTTGTCCGCAGGTTATATCCGGTGAGGCGGCAGGATGGCGGGAGCAGAGGTGTTCACCCCTGCGAACCCCACCTGCAAGATAATGACCTTCAGGCCCACCATGGAAGAGTTCAAGGACTTCAACCAGTACCTGGTTTATATGGAGTCTCAGGGCGCTCACCGTGCGGGCCTGGCTAAGGTAGGTATCAACAAACTGTGGTCTAGATCTGTGAAATTTGAGATTCGGAGTTCACCTGGTTGGTTTCCAGGTTTCCTTTGCTTGTGGACGTACAGTTTGATGACTGATTGTACATATATCTGCAGTGAAGGCAGTTTTAGTCAGTCAAAGACTAAGACTAATCCGTTTGCACGAGGTAACTGTTCCTCTTTCATGTTCAACAGCAAACCTCTCCTCCTTTTGTTTGTTTGTCCATCAGGTGATTCCCCCTAAAGGCTGGAAGCCTCGTCGTACCTATGACGACATAGACGATCTGATGATCGACGCTCCCATCCAGCAGATGGTGGCCGGCCAGTCGGGGCTCTTCACCCAGTACAACATCCAGAAGAAGCCTCTAAGTGTGCAGGAGTTCAGGCGGTTAGCCAACAGCGACATGTGAGTGTTACGGACTCATTTCATTGTTTGCAGCGCCCTTGCTGATTAGATTACAGGACTGGGAATAGCTTACATTCACACATAGATTAGACTGTGGTGCTGCCAGAGGGGGAAACTTCTCGAACGTGACTGGATTGTTACCCAACAAATATATTTTAGAATACAGACTAACCTCTAAAATATTATCGGTTAACTGGTTCACAACAGAGTGTGTGTGATGTTCATTGGTATAGCTGATAAAATTAGAAGAAAGTAAAGAAGAAAATATTTATATATTATATATTTAGAGAGTTGTAGTGCACTGCTGCTTGTAAGACAACCTTTTACAAGCCAGATTTCCAAACTAGCTGTTGTGTAAAACATAAATAAAAACAGAATTCAATGATTTTCAAATCCTTTTTGGCCGATATTTAACTGAATACAGGACAAAGACATGTAAAAGTTTGGTCAGGATCAACAACACACAGGTGAACAGGTTCAATGGTAACCAGTGATCATATCATGAAAGGAGGAAGGGGCGAGGTTCAACACTTGAAAAACAGTTTAAGAACGTTTGTGGACCCACAGTTTGAATGAATTTCTGGATTTCACCGTCTACAATCCAGAATATCATTCAAAGAGTCAGAGAAATCTCTGCACGTAAGGCCAGCACTGAATGTCTGTGACCTTTGACGCCTCCGGCAGCACAGGCTGCATTTAAGGATGTTCAGACTCGACCGTGCATAAAGAACCTGTAGTTTGATGAAAAGTTTAAAAGTGTAGCTGATAATAATTAAGAAAGTTGAACATTGTAAGATTACAGATGGCCGTCTCACTGATCCAAATTCTTTCTCCCCCACAGGTACTGTACACCTCGCTACCTGAATTATGAAGATCTTGAGAGGAAATATTGGAAGAACCTCACCTTCGTCTCGCCCATATACGGTGCAGATGTGAGCGGCAGCCTGTACGATGAGGTAGATTGTTCATTTCTGTCACTTCTCTCAGTACAATCAGTCTTTCTAGTCCCTCGTTTCTTTACAGCTTCAGTTCTCTTTATTGGCTCTGGCATTAGGAGACGTAATAGTTGAATCACTTTGACTTTCACCTGAATCTTTGGGTTTTAGTTTGGATTTTGTCAATGAAAATGTTTTTTGCCTACATCCCAAATACAATCAATTTTAAGGTGACAAATCCAACGTGGGGACACACGAACGCGCTACACCAACCCTGCCATTGTTCCATATATCTACAAACAGATACGAATGCCCTCAAAACAAGCTGAATAATCCTAAAGATTTTACACAAAGTGACTTTAATAATGTGTGTACACACAAAGCAAACGTTCATCAGGAACATGTCGCCTGCACAGCAGCTTTCCTGTGGTTGTTTCATTGCATGTTGTTTAGTAACTACAAAGAGTGTCGGCGCCTCTTTTGTGGCAGGAAGCTTCAGCAACTTTTCTTCTTGAACGAAACGGCACACTGAAGTTCAAATCCAGTTTTCAAACCATTTAATCAACAACATTTAGGAAGAATGCTACGTTTGACATTTGTCACTTAAACAGAGAGAACATGAGTATATTCACTGTGGCTCGATACCAGAATTTTAAACATACAGTACTAGTATTAAAAAATTAAATACTTGATATCTCTTTTGATATCACGGCCACATTTTAAATGAACCTGCACACAGCACCGGTGCATAATAAGTCATTGAACACACGCTGAGGACCAGTGGGACGGTTATTATATACTGAATTTTGAATACATTAACATATTTCTAGCCTAATGTGACCGTTTAAATTCTCCACCTTACTGGTACAGTTACTTTTTATTCTCTTTGTATCATACTGCACATGCACCTGCTTGCTCTGCCACTCTTTGCATTTTTTGTTTTCTTTCAAAAACTTGCCCAAAAATTAAAACTTTCATTCTGTTTTTACAGTGGCAGACAAGCTGCATGCGGAGTAGGAGGCTTCTTGTTAACGATGTAGCCGATTTGAAACGACACACCGTGACACAAATCATTTGTGTTTACTGCTGTGGTTTGTGGTTGTAAAATAAAAAACTGTGTTGTGTGCCTGTCGTTAACGTAATACCAGATAACGGGGAGAGTGAGGTGGAGACTGTCCATTAGTTAATCGATTGTGGATGCCGTTCTGATTGTAGATCTGTTTTCTTATTAACTTTGGTACTTTAGATGGTATCGAATGTGTAATTAAATCGTTTAAAAACGTGTTATCAAAGTATCGATACTTCTGACCCACTGTCACAATGTTCCTGCATCACATTTCACTCAGTGCTTCGTGTTAGGATTTGACATCTGGCCAACCACAGTCCGTTAAATTATACTCTTATAGCTGAATACTGATTGGATTTAAAAACGCCATACTCGATTGGATTTCCAATCTACAGGATCGACTTTGAGCGTATAATCTAACTGTTGTTTCTAATCTCATAGGACGTGGAGGAGTGGAACATCGGCCACCTGAACTCCGTCTTGGACGTTATCGAGGAGGACTGCGGCGTGTCCATCCAGGGGGTGAACACTCCGTATCTATACTTTGGCATGTGGAAGACCACCTTCTCCTGGCACACTGAAGATATGGACCTGTACTCCATCAACTACCTCCACTTTGGAGAGCCCAAGTCCTGGTTAGTGTGGGACATAGAGGGGAGGGAAGGACGGGTAAACACAGGAAGCGAAGAGAATTGTGCAACATAATGCAATCCGATACAACAACGCCACAAAACAACAGCCTGAATAATGAATCGACACTCCAACTTTATTTATTTATATAGCAACTTTCATGCAAACATGCAGCCAAAAGAGCTTCAGAGCGAAAAGTTTATGTAAACACGTCAATAAAAGCTTTTCCGAGTGTGCCGATGATGCTTGTTTCCATAGGTACGCTTAATTTCTCTAACTACCGCATCTCATGCAAGTGAACTGCTTCAGTATTTATATGTGTATGCTGCATATTCACGTAAAAGCTTTCTCATTTACGGATCTGTCCATTTTAATTCTACGGGGTCACAACTCTTGTTAGGAGTGTGATTTATTTCTGATCTTGTCAGTTGTTTGGGGACATACAGGGCAGAGTATACCCTACAGTAAGTGTGTCGCAGATGTCCTATTCATAATGCATATCCATCTTTGCATCAGAGGCTTCAAAATCCATCTTTGGCACTCTGCATTTCATGTTTTCACGATTTTAAATAGTGAACTGCAAAGCGCGTCATAGTTTTCATTTGATTAGCCGAGGCGTTCTGTTGCACACAGCCCTAGGGTTTTGTTCCCTCAGTACTCATTTGCACGCTGAGGAGGTGGTTACCTGCAATAAGTGGCTTCACGTTGGAGAGTCTAAATTCTAGTGAGAATAGAAAAAGGTACAAAATATGCAGCAGAAGGGAATAGATGGCACCTCCAAAGAGAGCTTTGTTATTCTCTGAGGGTTTAAACATATGGCTTGATTTGTTTGGTTTTTGGAAGCTGTCATTTGTGTCTGTGCTGCGGTGTAAGGCAGAATGTAACAGTTTAGCAGCCAGCCATATACAGTACTGTACTTTGTAGATTTAACACTGATTGACACTTTTAACTACTTGCTTACTAGTTCTATGTCACTTACACGCTCTTTCCACAACTCGATGCCGTGTGCATCGATTACATTTGTGTTTGAAGGTGGGGGTGATTGTGACATTGCATTGTAGTCCGGGCTGGTGGTATCTCAGAGAATGTTGTAGAGTTTTGGGGGAGTCTAATGAGGCTAATATTACTGACTAGTCCAACAGCAGTCAGCCCAGCTCGGCGTCTGTCTTTCAGCCTTTTATTTCACCATGCTCTCACCAACCACTAAAAGTCAGTCCCACATTTACTCTTGTCCGGCAGCTTCTTGCTCGCTCACTCTCTCCTTGTTCCTCATCTTAGCTTCGTCCATCAACGTCCTCTTTGGTTTTTACGCCTCTGTCATTATGCCCATAGAGGCTGCTGAGCCTGGTTACATTGCTCAGCTCCTGGTTCTGGCACGACACCAGCTCTGGGCCTGTAAACCTCCTCTTCTTCTTCCCGGTAGTCCGAAACACCTGTGGTACAAACACCCACACTCCCCCGGTGACCTGAGCTCACAGTGCAGAACGAACTGAGCTAACAGCAGCTACAGTTGTCAGCAGTTTACTTCACTGTCCATCATAAACTCTGTAAATCACAGAGAGTTGAGGCGGAGCAGCCGGAGGACATCAGAGGGAAAACCAGAAAACATTTTCTCCACAGTTGGTGGTGTGTGGCTTAGTGCCTACGTCAGTGTAGCATTCAAATGATCTGTTGTTTTATGACAGTTTCAGAATGTTCTGTGGTCATTTCATTGACCAGAGAACACGGTAACGTCGCCAGTCAGCCGTAGAAAACATCTTTCACGGGTCTAATTAGTGCGTTAAAGTGCACCCCTTCTCTAATCGATGAGGTGTTTTTAAAAGAGGTTTGTGTTGTGAAAGAAGAGGTGAAAAATGCAGGTAGATCAAAATGGAGTTTGCCTTTTTATTTCTTTGTCAGCTCGGCTTGTTCCATTTCTCTCTCCCTCTTGCCCTGGAGGGATTTCTGCTCATTAGAGCAGTGAGCCCTGCAACCCCACAGGGATCAGTGTCACAGTCAGACAGTGACACACACACATATATATATATATACACAGAAACACACACACAGAGCCTAATGCGGCAAGTACCCACACACATGCATACCCTTATCATCCAACACACACACAGTGACATATACTCTTTCATCTTGCTGCTATTTTGACATCTCGTCCCTGGAGGGGAGCGGCTTAAAGATGCACCTCTCTCTTTCTCTCTCTCTCACCCCTCTTCTCAATCCCCTCCAACTCCTTGTGTCACCTCTACCTGAGGTTGCTCTCCCTCTCCCTCTCGCCCTGTCTCTCACCGTCTCTGTTAAGCTGACAGGTGATGTGATGATAGAAATGCCACAGACCTGACGGCGGATGGTGCGAGTCAAATGGAATGCCTAGTCAAAAAAAAAAAAAACCTTGAGGGAATTCTGTCACGCTTGCCGAGGTTTCTCGCCGGGAACTTTGGGAATAGTTTTAAATTCAGGTTGCGTCAGCAGAGTGTGGCACAAAGAAGAAATGCAGAATAAGGTCAAAATAAGATTCTGCAAAGTATTAACAGCAATAAGTGACGGTTGTTTCATCCCGTCAGAGATGAAACTCCATGTTTTGAAGAGAAGTTTACACGAATACTAAAGTATAGCGTCAGCGCTTGAACATGAAAAGCTAGTATCACACTATTTTATAGTAAATTTGAATATTTATCTACCATAAAAGATGTTAACATCTCTCTGATCACTCGTGCTGTGGTGTGAAAAGGTCCATCAGCCTTCCTGCGGTTATTCATTCATCCGCCACTTGATGGCAGTCTTGAAATTGTAAAAGCTCCACCTAACTGTCAGTGTATGATACAGTGTATGCATAATGAACAATACATTTCACCTACACATCTCTCTGTTGTCTGTCTGTCTCCTGACAGGTACGCTATCCCCCCCGAGCACGGAAAGAGACTGGAGCGTCTGGCTACAGGTAAAAGAATAATTTATGTCCTCTTTTGTGTTCTCTGTCTGAATGCAGGCGGGCGAAGGTAATTAAATAATTATTAAATAACGTGGGCACACAGAAGCAGGCCTGCATTAAAACAACAAAGTACAGCACATAAATTAAGCCCGGCGACGAGAGAGAGGGCATGGGGGGTAATGATGCAGAATGCTAATGAGCTCTGACTGCAAACAGACCACGAGTAGAGACGTAGAGCAGACAATGAGGCTTCATGTATTGATGAAACAGTTTAGGAAAATCTATACTGCAGACTGAATCAGCTGTAAATGCATATGCAAACATTTACAACTAAATAAAAGTGTTTCTTTCTAAAGAAATTCAGTTTTTATTTACGTACATGTGCATACAGAGAGACGTGAAGGTGACAGCTCTGCGGGGCTGTAACTCATGTGTACCCCTGCATGTTTAACACATGGCACACGTCGTCCTCTAAACTCACCTCAATACCCACGTTTGCAACCTACATGCCTAATTGTACTCCTTGTACTCCGAGCCTCGACTCTCCTGTTCATGTCCACTTCAGTTGGTAAACTATCAATATCAAGGCTGTCCTACATGTCTCCACATCGAAAGCAATTTGACTATTTTAGATTGAAACCAGCATAATCCAGACTAATGGACTGCATCGGTCTGATTCGGTTCAGAGACATCACAGAGCTCGTCGTCTATCCTCTAAATCAAATCTCAAAATGTTATTTATTCAAAGCTTTCCGCCTTCTGTCTGCCCTACAAACATGATGGACAACAACGATGTACAATAGAACCAAGTGAGCTCATCATTTAGTCGAGGAAGAGGAAAGTCAGAATAAAACAGAGCCTGTTCGCTCTGGGGTACAACCCTACATAGTTAAGGCCAAACATAGTATTAGTTATGTTATGAGGATAAATGAAAAATAAAAAAAGGTGATTTTACAATCAAGTAAAGTGCCTAAAAATTAATTAATAGTTAATTGTCAGATTGCTTCAGTAATTTATCAGGTGAACGTACAAAATGTTTCTTGGTTATGGATTTTTAAATGAATCAAAGATGAAGAAGGCATAATCTGACACTATACTCGCGTGTGATGGATATTTGTCATATTTTTTGGAACAAATTCATTGATTAACTTAATTATGTATGTGTAATTATTGTAAGAACCATTAGCTGTGGCCTCAATGGAAAGATAGATAACAAGAAAAAAGTAAAAGCACCGCTCACTCTGTGTTTTAGTTTCTTTTTTTTTTATTCATTCATGTTTTGTTTGTTTTTTGGCTGGATTATACTTAATGATGTGTGTGTGTGTGTCTGTGTGTCTGTGTGTCTGTGTGTGTGTGTGTGTGTGTGTGTGTGTGTGTGTGTGTGTTTTCGTCAGGTTTCTTTCCCAACAGCTTCAAGGGGTGTGAGGCTTTTCTTCGTCACAAGATGACTCTAATCTCCCCTTCCATACTGAAGAAGTATGGCATTCCCTTTGATAAGGTAGGCGCTCAGCCCCTTTGAAAAATTACTCCGTCCTCCTCGTCTCTCCTTTTTAAAAAAAAAAAAACATTTTTTTATTTACCAACTTTCTGAAAACAGCTTTTCTTGCCACTGAAATTAGCAGTGCTCGTTGTGACTGACTGCTGAAGTCTGCAGTGGCTTATTTTTCTTAAATCTTTTGAAAGTTTCCACTGTTCTGTCACTCATGTGAAAGCTATCCTTCCTCCCCCCCCTGTGTGTGTCTTCATCCTTTTCTAGATTACTCAGGAAGCTGGAGAGTTCATGATCACCTTCCCTTATGGCTACCACGCAGGCTTCAATCACGGCTTCAACTGTGCAGAGTCCACTAACTTTGCCACCCTGCGCTGGATAGATTACGGCAAAGTGGCCACACAGGTAAGCTCGGTTTTCCCTTAAACTGTGCACCACTTCATGAAAATGCAATCCAGGCTTAAAAGTGAACACTATCTGTCCTCGCCTGTCTTTCTTCTAGTGCACATGTAGCAGGGACATGGTGAAGATATCCATGGAGCCCTTTGTTAAGCGTTTTCAACCTGACCGCTACCAGAACTGGATGCTGGGCAAAGATTCTGTACCTATTGACCACACACATGCCACTCCCAGTACAACACCGGAGCTGCAGAGCTGGTTGCAAAGGCGGCGCAAGAGCAGACCCGCTAATAAAGGGTACTGTATTCATGCTTGGACAGTGATTTTGAGTGCATTGGCTAGTGACAGTCAGAAATAATGCTAATAACGGTGTTTGAGTGTCGCTCTTCTCTGATCGCTCTTTGCCCTTCCTACAGCAGCAGCCACTCTCGAATGCGCTCCAAGCGCCTCCGGACCTCCGAGGAGCCCGTCGGCCTAGATGGGGGCTCAGCGTTGAGCGGCGGTAAGAGGAAAGGCGCCGGTGGTCCGTCAGGACCGAAGGTACGAAAGTCTGCGGCAGGGACAGACAGCAGGGAAGAGGAGAAGGAAAAGAAAAAGGAAGCTGACTCAAAGCACAACCCAAATCTGAACTCTATTCAACTTCCAGGTAAGAGACGGACTGATGGCACCGGAACGTTTTTTCTTATATTTTTGGTCAATGTTTGATTTGTTCTTTTCTCCTCTCCAGGTCCTTGCAGACAGATGTGTGTGGTCAAGGTAAACCGTGTGGAGAGTAATAGTTTAGGATTATCTCATAAGCAGGCCTCCGATAACTCTCACAGCAACTCTGCTTCACCGCTGAAGAAAGACCTCAAGGCAGAGTCGGATGCTCACATTGACCCCCAACACCTCTCTGGGTCGGGGGTCGCGAGCAGGACTGCTGAAGGACTCAGACAACGGCCTGAGGCTACCCAGATGCATCCTGGAAATAATGAGTCAAGGTGTTGCCCCGCTGAACCACAAGACCTCTCAACTTCTCAGGACTGCTCCATCAGGGTTCCACCCCTGGAGGACAACAAACGCCGATCATCTTCCCACACAAGCACTTCTGCCGAGAGTGATGTGAACTCTAAAGCTCAGACATCTAGCTCCTCGTGTAGAGAAGACACTTTAAGCCTAACACCAAACACTGACAGCAGCATGGACACGGGTGGGGAGAATTACACAAACAACACTAAAGCAGAGAAAATGGACACGGTCGTTGATCCGAAACCTAGCAACCCAGACTCCACTACAGAAGCACTTTATAATCTCAAAACTGAGCCAGTAGAGGGGGGTAGTCGCACATCGTGTGGCTCCGTTTCCCCTTCAGGACACAAACGCAGTTCAGAAAAAAGCAGCACTGAGGAAAATCTTTTCCCTCCTCTGCTACAGAGGAATGCAGTGGATATGCCACAACTCACTCCAGAGCCAGCAGATAAGGTAGGAATCTGCCCTTTGCCACCCGTGCTGATCCAAGAGATGCCCTCGCTCACCCCGGCTAACGACGGGATAGCCGACATCCTGAAATCGACGGCGTGCAGTGACCAGGTTGCACCTGTGCTTCAACGGGAGACGCCAACTGGCTCTCCTTGCTCGCAAGGAGCCAAACACGAAGAGGGAGAAACTGACTTAATGATGTCAAAAGAGCCTCTCGCTGCAGAACATGCCAACAACTGGCATTTAGATTCTGCGTATAATTGTGAAGGGGCAGCGGCGTCTGGTTTAGAAGGAAACACGGCTCATTTAACTGCCAGTGCTATGCACAAAATAACATCTGGCGGTGTCCATGAAATGCTAATAATGCCAGAAATGGCTGCAGAAAACGGTCGCGGGAAGCTGGAAAATGTTACCACTGGACAGAGTGATGCTTCCCCTCGCCAGCTAGTTCAGAGCGCCGCACCGCAAACAGAGCAGCAATCAGAGGCGTTAGCAAGCAAAGATAACTCAGAGGACTCGGCTCAAAGAGACGGTGCATTGAGCCTGAGCAGCGCTGCTTCTCTTTTAACCGGTACCTCAAATAACAACAAATCCCCAAACCCTTCCCTTCCATTATGCACTCAAAGTGACAGTCACTCAGCATTACAGCTCCACCACCACACTACATACTCCCCCTCACATTGTACTTCCCAGAACCTGTACATGGAGCCCAAACCTTTCTCTAGCAGCATCTGGAAAAACTTAAATTCCCAGAGTCCTGCAGTCCTCATCCAGAGTCTGAACCCCGAACTCCCTTCTGACTTCACCCACGACCCCCTACCTTACACCATGTGGACTGAACCTCAGTGCAAAGAGGTGACAGACCTGGAGGACCCAGAACAACACCTCCGAGAGTCAGAGAACCAGGAAGAGGAAGGTGGGCCTCTCACCTGGGCCCAGCTCGAGCCCACCTCGCTAGTATCGGTTGGTGCTGTTGAGCCTCTGGGGCTTTGTGGAGATTATGAGCTCCACAGAGGGGAAGCGGACGGCTCCGAAGCCCTTTCTTTGTGCAGGGAACTGGGGAGACAAAGGGAGGCCGAGGAGTGTCTAAACTCAGACGCTGCTGTATCGCCTCTCGCGCTGGGAGGTGGTGAACAGGATGGGGTGTCTGATATGGAAGAAGGGGGATCTGATGGCGAGGAGGAGGCGGAGCAGCAAAGCAGTGCCAAGGCAGAGAGCAGCAGTGACTCATCCGATGAAGAGGAAGAGGAGGAAAATGATACCAGTAACTACGAGTGTTATGAATCAGGCCTGGAACCTGGAGAGGTTTGTGCTGTGAGTGCTCTTTTACGCACAGTCATACACATTCAGCCTTTTGCTCAAGTTTTCTACAAAATCCAGATTTCATTTGCACTTTTTTAATGCCCTTTCAATAACGCCTGTTCCTGCTGCCAGTACCCTGCGCTGTCAGCGAAGAGGACCACTAAGAGCTGGCGTCACCCACTCAGGAAACCCACTGCAAGGGCTGTACCCACTGCAGTCAAACAGCAGGCTGCCAGCGACGACGGTAGGTGCACTTGGAAGTTCACCGAAAGGTATCGTGACAGTTTTGGGCCTTAAAAAGACTCCCGATATTCAGACAGTGACACATGCACACACTGTTAGCCAAGAGCCGCCGCGCTCGTTTCAGTAAAAAGCCAGAGACGTTTCCTGTTGTGGGCACCGCCGCATTGTTTGTGGCACCGGGCCAGACGCCATGATCCTTTGACTTCTTCTGGTTGCATTGCAGTGAACCAGAATAGAGTCGCCATAAATCGAGCAAACCAAAAAGCCAATTTAAAGCATTCTTAAGAACCATTTTCTTTGTTGAAAGTTAATGTAGCTAGCAAGAAAATAATTTCTGATGACGTCTTAATAACGCCAACGACAAATTTATTAAGTTATGTCAGGTAACGTTTGTGTTACTCCCACAGCGTGGCTCTTTAGAAGCATTGAACCATTCCTCTCTGTGGTCCCCACATTCATCCCCTCCTCCTCATTTTTCACATTTTATGTTCTCCCAAATGATTCTTCTGACGTCAATGAACACATAAACCAAACAGATTTAACTCTCAGGCCTACCACAGTGAAATGGCCCAGTGATAGATACTCTATTTGTTTTCATGGTTTTTAAAAAACTGGGGGAGGGAGGGAGGACCCTCAATTAACAACTGCTAATGCACACACACACACACACACACACACACACACACACACACACACACACACACACTCATCATCTCCATGGATGTAAAAAAAAGGAAAAAAAAGATGAATAATTCAGCAGCCATTTTAGTTGTTTATCCCCGGGTAAGAAATGACCATGAAATGACCATGGCTGCGAGAGGCCTGTTTTTATGATGAGAGCTCTTCATCATTTAGAGTAATTTCATAAACAGACCGATCAGTTAATTCCTATTCATCAAAAATGTTTGAGGAAACTGTCAGCGCTGTGGTTGGTTTAAATCTGATTTTAGCGAGTCTCTCCAAACCGCTGATGATAACGATATTCAGGTCGCAGGTCGAGTGTTTCAGGTTTCAGAATAGGCTTGGTTAATTAGTAAGAGGTGATTTGAAGGTTGTGAGGCTCCGTTTTCGTCTCCACTTAGAGCCCCCTGATGCAAACCTGGCGGAGGAGGAGGAGGAGCAGGAAATGGAGGCGTGGGCGAAGCCGCTCGTCCACCTGTGGCAGAACAGGAAGAGCTGCTTCACGGCGGAGAGGGAGTACAACGCTCACGCCGCCACCTCGCAGCCGTACTGCGCCGTGTGCACGCTCTTCATGCCGTATTATCAGGTTTGTGTCCAAAATGCAATACACTTTCATTAGTGTCTGTGTGTATATATTGCAGACTCGAGCAGAAACACACTTAAAAGATACGACTGTATCTCTTGGCCGCCGCCGCCGTGCTCGAGATGAAGGAATCGATACTCGCAGATCACACAGAGTTGGGTTCTTTTGCTTTGCTTTGGCCCCTTAAGCCACAATCACACAGGATTTATTTCAATTTTACCTGCTGTGGTCAGTGATTCAAATCCCGTCTGGGGAGCATATGTCTGTTTCTCTTTCACCCCACAACCAGAGTAATATGTACAGACACAATCACTGCTTTTACTCACAGATACTTCCTCTGTTTACATCCAGTTCACTGAGACACTTTGAACTCTATCTCAGGTTTTTATAAAGAGTTTCATCTGCCCTGTGCTAAATATATGGATATATATGGAGATGGTGGGAGCGTACATCTTAAGCTCCTCACCTGAGTAATGTTGTAATGTCACATTAGCAGTGATCCTGCCTTTTTATGGCTCAGCTGACCTCAAACTCTTTCTTATGTCTGAAAGCCTCATCAACTTTCAGAAAGAGAGTCTCTATGAATAAAGTACAGTATAATAGTTAAAGGTAAATAATGCCGATGAAGGTCGCAGCTAAAATGGATTATTTTCCAGCATGAAGACAAAGCAGAGGACAACACACCCATCGACGCTAAGGACACCTTCAAATCGTCTCCAATGGAGGGTCCCACGCCTCCCTGCGGCGGTCTGAGGAGGACCAAGCCTCTGGTCCCGGAGATCTGCTTCTCCTTCAGGGAGCAGAACTGCCCTCCGACTCCCACCAACCCCCTGCTGCAGGAGGACGGCACCTCCCCTCTGCTGTACTGCCAGGGCTGCTGCCTGCAAGTCCACGCAAGTATGTATGCACAAGAGGAGAGTGTGTGTGTGTGTTTGAGGGTGTGGTGAGCACCAGATACTGGTGGTGTAAGTATAGTTTATACTTTCTAAACTTCATAGCGTCTATTTACCACCTACCTCACCGACCACAGTTTGTTTCTACATGTTGTCTCTGATGTCACAGAGACAGAGTTGACTCAGGACTCGAACCCAGTGACCCTCATACAATGTTCAATGTTTTCTCAACCCCTCGTCCTCTCTGTGGTTTGGGGTATTTTATTCCCCTCGTCAGCCGAGTGAGGGGTGAATCCACCGTCTTCACCACGCATACTTCCTGTCCAAAAGCCCCAAGCTAGTGCAACAAGCTCTCACACACTCACAATCACACACACACTATCCTAAAACCCTCCTGGAGCCTTTCAGTTCCACCGGACACATGCACTGTGCTTTATCTCAATCCCTCATTCACACACTTTAACAGCCTTGGATCTCTTTCCTCAAGCCGTACACATTTTTGCCAACATCTTAAGCTTTCAGCCAGTCTCCTGCAAACGTTCACACACACACACACACACACACACACACTATGTGAAAGTCTCGCGTGTCGTCCTGAATCCTACGGCTTTAAAGCGACATCGCCTCTCTCTAAGTCGGCTTCAGTCCCTCCGTACTCTTCTGCCACTCGTGTTGATCCCACCTCATTTTATTCTCTGGAGGGTCTCCGTGTGTTTTAACTGCCCTTACATCGCCGTGTGTGAGCGTGCGGAGCTGCAGCAGTGTGGGAGTAGAAGATGAAGTGTGTGTCATTTGACACTGATGACAAAGCCACACGTTTGGTTTCAACAATAAGTACAAGTTGACGTTGCTCTCCCTCCGTCTCTCGACTGTTATTTGAACTCGAGGTGGGCTCAGATTTCTAACCAGCCGTCCACACAGAAAAGATTCACATTTGTCTTACTTTAAAATTCACAATGTCTTTCCGTGAGAATATTTGTGCTGCTCTGCCACGCCAAGAACAAACAAACCAGTATTTACACAAAGTGGCTGCTGTTTTTCGTGCTACAACTGTTGTTTTGAAAATGTCTGTCAGCCGCGTGTCATCGGGGTTACAAAGAGCTCGCTGCACAAAGTGTCGAAAGTCCGTCTGTCGCTCTTCAATATGCGGACGAACACACAGGCGGATACATTTCTAAACAAAGGCACATAAATGTACCTCTTGCTCCCATGTTGTCTGCTTTCCTTGCTCAACCACAACCGTTTCCCTGCACACACACACACACACACACACACACACACACACCATAGAGGTCTCCATTTCCACTTACTCTGCAATACTGTGCATTTCTGCATGGAACAATACAATCTGTTGAAAATCTGTGGAAACTATGTGGACGTGGCATTTCATTCCGATGATAGACTTACCATTTGCTGTCAAGTCTGCCTTTTTTTTTTCTGTGAATGGTTCATTGACACCGCGCCACCAGGTTAGAGTAAAAGCGACTTAGCAGCATTCGAGTGTGTGAGTGTTTAAGACTTTCTCACATTTTTATATGCTTGCGTTTTTAATTTTTACTTCTTCTTCCTCTTTTTTTTTTTTTAGGTTGCTACGGCGTCGCCGCGAACGACGTCAGCGAGCAGTGGTCGTGTGATCGCTGCACGGAAGGAAGCTTTACGGCAGTAAGACACGTTTGCTTCTCGTGTTGTTGTCGCCTTTTATATTCAAATCACATGTAGAAGCAACACTTGGACTCGATGAGGACGGATCTTTGGAAGATCCGACTGTAAACCTGTTTCTAAATAAGTTTGTGGTTTGCAGAGTTATCTCCTCAAACATGGACGTGATTCGTGCCTCATTGTGTCTGTTTGACATGTAAACATCTCGTCTCTTTTGTCACGTTCTGCTCATCCAAAGAAAAGTTTTAAAAGATGCTGCATTCATGTAAATCAATATGACCATATCTGAGACAATCCATAGTCTTTACCTCATGTTGGGGATGTTACCAGTGTTTTTTTCCTCACTGTTGCTCTCCCAAAGGAGATGTTGCAACTTCACCTACACTGTGGTATCATCATGCCTCAGGGGGGTTTACAATCTGTACAGCATGCACTACCCTCTCTCCGGATAAGGAAAAACTTTGCCCCTCTTTTTTTAAAGGTGGAAAAAGTGGAAGAAATCTCAGGAAGAGAAACATATCTCTCTTCTAAGATTGGACATGTGATACATGTCACGTGTGCAGATATACACATAGAGATTTTTAATATAAAATAACTGCAGATTAAATACAAGTTTGTCCTCGTGCCACATACAGTGCAGTTGTTCATGTAAGCATGTGTGAAGAAATTACAGAAGCGTATCGCTGCCATGCCAGATGAATACATGTTGTAATGTGATAAGTCTCAGGCCTCAGATGGAGCGTTCGACATCCCTCCATGCTACCTCCAGCGGGTCTGACTGATTCTTCCTCCCGTACAGCCCCGTGCATTTTAAAATCCTCCTTACTGTACCTATACTTCTCACAACATCATCATCTGTGCTCGGTAACAACAGAATCTTGCCATGTCTCAACCTTAGCATGGAGTAGAACTTACGCATGTGCCATATCCTTCAGTTTATCGACTCTCAGCACGAGTTTGACGTTATTACAACATCCAAACTAAACCTTTATTTTTCTGGTGTGGCAGTAATACGCGTCTGGAGATTGAATGGAAGAAAAATAAACTCTCTCTTCTCTTACTCACTTGTCTCTTTATGTTTGTCAGGAATGCTGTCTTTGTAACCTCAGAGGTGGAGCACTGAAGAAAACCCAAAACGACAAGTGAGACAGTCTTTTTGTTCTGTGATTACCTCTGCATACTCATCTCTGATCTCCAGAGCTCAGACGAATTAATTGTCTGTGTGCATCTTAATCATCGTAATGTATTTGTTTGTGTGTGTGTGTGTAGATGGGCCCATGTGATGTGCGCAGTAGCACTGCCAGAGGCAAGGTTCAGCGATGAAGCCAAGAGGAGTCCCATTGACACCAGTAGGATACCCATGCAGCGATATAAACTGGTGAGGACACACACACACACACACACACAGATGCAGTGCTGGAATTCCCCAGGTCCTTGAGGACTGGCTCAGTCTAATTAATGAAGTGTTCACAGTTCTAATTAACAATGTGAGATGAACATGCCCGCAATCAAGGCTAGATAATTAACCACTGGTGAGTGGGAGTTTGTGTGTGTGTGTGTGTAGGGCTGTCGGCGTGCGGGTGTTTGTCTACACGTGTGGTTGTGTGTCTGTCGGCCTGTGTGTGTGCATCTATTGTGTGTGTTTGCTTAATGAGAGAGCTGGAGTGTGTCTCAGCAGACCTGACATGTTGCCACTATAGTTAGCTCTCCGCTGCAGGCACCGTGATAGCTCAGCAGAAAGCAAAGTGTTGGTGTGGAGGTACATCCCGACACAGGATGGTTAACATGTCCTTGTTGCACTGTACCTTTTTTAAGTCTCTTTGGATAAAGGCATCAGCTAAATGACTAAATGTAATGTAAAGTCAAGGTATTATCAATATACACTCTGTCTTATTAGATCAACCTTGATAAAGCCGAAATAATAAGAAAGGTCTGAAATACTCCTGCCTTCATGAAACTTGTAGTGCTCAGGGTTTTCAACATTCTGATCATTCTGGATGCTCAGGTTTGTGGTGCTGTTGAGTTGTATTACAATATACTAAAAGGTCTTTCTGGTATTGAAGCAGTGCCCACGTGGGGCAGGGGTTAAGCCACCGACCTTAAACATATAAGGTCCTTGCTTCGTGTCCAGCTGAGGATCACTGATGCACCTCCCCCTTTCTCTCCCTTCATTTCCTGCACTCGCTTTAGGCCGTATTCAGACCATGTCAGGGGAATCTCTGCAGGGTTGCAAGGTGGGGAATACTGGAAATAACTTTTTCTTTCTGTCTATGTTGCTGAACGAATACTCGCTCTCTTGGGCTCACAAACCGAAAGGAAACTTCTTTGTGTCACTATTTTTGCAGCACAGATTGCCAGACTTAGATTTAATAGCTGGGTACATGAAAAAACAAAGCCAGAACACAACAGGTAGAGTATCAGAGTTTAGTCCATGATTCCACCTGGTTAGTCTCAGTTTCTGATTGTGGAGGTTTGACTGGTCTGATTGGCTGCTGCAGCATGACATCAGGTTGTGTTTTTTCCAAAAGTTGAATCTGGCTCAACTTCTCCAGCCCCCTGTGACTCGCAATGCAGCAGCCAAAACACACCACCCCCTTCAAATGAATGGAAAAACCTGTGTTTTCGCCTCAGCACCGGATCCTGTCTGAAATGGCCCTTCAACTAACAAATAAAGAAATAATAAAAGCCCAACCTTCATTGATCTATTGACTATTACCTCAGAGGAAAAAACAACTCTATAAAGTTAAACTGAGCGTGTAAGAGGCAAAAGTGTTGTAACATGGAACCAGCCGGTCCAGGATTCAACACGAGCGCCTACCCTGAGAACAGTTGAAGGGATACTACTGTACTGACGCTGACATGGGACGCTGACTTTGTGGACACAGTGACATTACTCACAGGGTATTTACAGGGATATGGTTCATATCTGCTCACACCACATTGAAATTAAGCTCATTTGGATATGAAAGCACAAACCGCAAAGTCAGTCTCCATAACCGTGGGCCAAAATCCTGAACAAAATGGAAATTACAGTCCAGACTGGAAAGGGTGGGGACGCTCATAAAAAAGAAAAAGGACCTCTGCATTGACCCTGATGATGGCTAAAATGTTTCAGAACTTGTAACGATCTAAAACATAATTCATTTAGCTGTTAAGTTTGTCACAGTGGCAATGATTTGTAGCAAAATGTGCCCATGTCACCCGAAGATACATCTATGAATGCAAACCTTGTACTCACTCCACACGATGACAAACTCCGCTGCCAGTTTTTTCCACTAATTAACACGCTGACACAAGCGCTTTTTTGGATGGACTCATGCTTGGGTTGATGATAAAACAGATGGGCCTCTTTTGAACAACTTCTTTGAGTTCTAAATTAAGGTAAAAAATATGAAAAACAGCACAGCATGCTTGAATAAATAATAAGCCCCTTCACATATGCTGTACTAGAAAAGAAAAACAAAACAAACTGGACACAGATTTTAACTTAATTGACATTTGACGTCTTTTGTCCATCATTTGTACGTTCGCTCCATGGGCCACGTGTTTGGAAGCCCGCACTGGACCCATTGCCCCTGCAGCAGCCCGGCACATTCATAATTTACTATTGCACAACACGCACGCATGCACATGGGGCGCGCACACACATTCATAATTTACTGTGGGAATGTTCTTAACGCATGGCTCAACACAGGCATCCAAATACACCCCGGAGAAGACAAGGGGGGAAAGTGGGTTAGGCTCACACGCAGAAAGTCACATATTAAAACACAAAACGGACATTTATTACGTGTTTTCCCACTTATAAATGTACATTTATACTATTTTACCAACACACACATACACACTGGGTGTGCCAGTCAGAATCTTGTCACAGTGGACGAGATGGTCAGGCAGGTCCATAAATGCACCGCTGTCCATAATGGAGGAGGCTTTATGAAATGTTGGCCAAGTTAGTCACCAAGAGAAGTGCAGTGCAGGTCACTCGGTTCTGAAATAGAGGAGCCGTGCGACAATAGAGGCTTCATTAATTTAGAAAAAAAAAAAAAAAAAAAAAAAAGGTATAAAGTTATGGATTTCATCACCCGTTTTAAGTGAAGCATTCATGTTGCCTTTTGGGCTCCCTCGCAGGAAGAAAGGAGGACTTCTCGGAGAAGAGTCTCTCTTACACAATGCCTCTTGATCGTTGGCTGATTTCTGAATTAAGTAGGCTAGGCTGACGAAACCTGGGCCTGCTGTAGAGGTTACATTTAAGTAACTAATTACATCAGCGATTGATTTTTCAAAGAAATGAACAAAGAGAGTTTATTTCAGAGGCTGAGCTTTGAAGAACTATTGGAAAAAAGTTTTAAGATCTTCCTGGGGCTATAAATATTCCCTGTTACATGTACTAAATATTGTAGTTTTTAGACACAACATGGATACAAGATGGTGATATGACAGTTTCCATGTCAGCAGAAGCAATAATTCATTTACAAACCAGCTAATTCCTAATTAAGCTCACGCAGCACTGATGCGCATCCTCTGAGGAGTTCATCATCTATATATAGACATATTATCTGTCAACACTTATAGATATTTCTGTATGGATTCCCAGGAATTAGATTAATGAATAAATTACCTTTTCAAAGAGATGTGAAACCGAGATGCAAGAGAGAGAGAGGAAGACGGGTCAGGGAAGCGAAGCGAGAAAGGAAGAGCGTAGATGGGAGTTTTTATTAGGACGAGAGTGGAGGAAATGGAGTGAGATGGGAGGCATGTGAAAGGAGGAATGGGGGAGCGAGCAGGGGTTATAATGGGAGGATGTCGTCATTCTTTCCCTTTAGTGGAAGAGGCGGAGGATTTGTGGGTGAGGAACGAGAGGGGTGATGCCACAGCGGAGGAGGAAATGGACTTGATGGGCTGTTTGGTGCAGAAAACCCCGAGATAGTCTTAAACATTTAGGTGTGAGTGTGTTTGTGCATGGATGCATGGCAGTGTTTGTGTATTATGCTCTCCGATGTGCAGTTGTGTACCAGTCGGACTTCAATCAGGGAGAAAAAAATACCACAACATAGACATCGCAGAGCTGGGTTCTTGTGGAAACCTCAAATGATGTAATCTGAATGGTCTTATTTGAGGGTTTCCTGGTATTGTAGCGGTCAAATAACATGTTTCTGTTGACTATTACAGCCAGGGTCTCTCTCCGTCTCCTACTTTCATTCTCTCCTATCTACGTTTTGTTTATACCACTGTATCCAATAACAGTGCATTAAGGAGATCTCATAGATATGATTATTTGGAGCACATGATGGTTTCAAGTGATGTGAGAGGTTCATGGCAAAACTGAGCGATGATTCACTTAGCGGTCTTTTGTCTTTAACTCGCTGATGTTTTTCTTGGGCCCGTATTCAAAGCCTCTCAAGTGGAAATACAGATTTTAAATTACTTTTTTCTTTTTACCCCGTTCCAAAGGCTGCACCACATTTAATGCAGTTTGAAATGGAAAGTGACAGCAAAGATAGCCACTGGTGATGGAGTTTTGTTAAGCCTCTTTTTTTTTTGACTACATTTTACAATCTCAACCCTTAATGCATGTGAACAGCAAACACCCAAGCTGTGTCCCAATCGTTGATATCTTGTCTGCCTTTCACAGCCTGTAAAATTCAGTGTATGGCGTTATTATTATTTAATCACTGGAAGCTGAATTTTCTATGTTTAAAAACAGATTTTATCCATCGCTCACTGAAAGCACTGCCTGTTTTCTTGGTTTGTGGTCCATTATTTTTGTTTAGAAAGGCAGGATGCAAAGAGTTTTGCACAGGACAGTTTTTGGCCTTTTTAAGATGCTGATTCAACATTATGATCATTTTGGAAGTTGCTGTTATTACCATGAAAGCTCCGTAATAATCCAAAATTCATGAACCTTGCGATTCAATCGCACTGGGCACGGCTGCGAGATGGACGGCAGAGCAGATCATGTTGTTTGTTATTCCACATCCCACATCCCGACTACATGGCTATTCTATTTCTGATCGAGCTGGACCGAAGTCAGACACCGAAACATCACAGAGAAGTCCGGTCAGCTTCCCAAATAAAAACCAACAACTGTGACCCACAATGTTCCTGGTTGGTTCCTGTTTGTCTGAGGATCTCTGTTGCATCCCCTTTTCTTCCCTTATTTCTACTTTTACCGATGAATTAAAGGAATAATGAAGCCCTTATTGATTACTTATGCTGGTACCAAAGGTTTAGGACAGTTTTGACCTTTTTGGTGAACTTACTAATACCACATGTTATGTTTGTAGTATTAAAGGATAAGGCTGGTATGAAAAAGTCCAAAATCTATCGTCTGTGTAGCCGCAGCACATATGTACGGATGTCTTAAAAACACAAATGAGCCACACTGCTGCACTGAGTGACATGTTCCTTCATTATGTTGAAGGTTGGTACTTTTATTTTATTACAATCCCACATCTTGTTAATATTTACTAGAGAACCAGATGTGTATTAACAGCTGGAAATGTCCCCAACAAATGCACTGTTCAGTCCTGTGTGTGTAATGTGTGGTTTAATCGACAGTGCCCAGCTGTTTTCTAAAAATGAAACTTTACTTGTGACCTGTTTGAACGATGCCTTGTCCTTTCTAAGGACCGGCTCTTGTCAGTTAGTGTTTGGTGTTGACGCTCTGCTCTGGTCTGTGTCCACAGCGGTGTATCTATTGTCGCAAGCGCTGCGCGGGGAAGCGGCAGGCGGGCGCTTGTATCCAGTGCTCCTGTGGCCGCTGTCCCACCTCCTTTCATGTGACGTGTGCCCATGCCGCGGGTGTAATCATGGAGCCTGATGATTGGCCATATGTCGTGTCAATCACCTGCCATAGACACCAGTCACGGAGTTCGTCAGCTGTAAGTTCTAGGACAGGTGCTGTGTTTAGTTTAAATGGACGTGGCAATATGTTTGAACCTATGTCATTTGTAAATATTAAGGATAATTGACTTTTGTATAGACACCTAATGGTCTGAAGTCTATATTTGAATGTTGGTTACATAAATAGAAGAATTAAAGGTTAATAGTGGTTTAGTGTAGGAATATAAATATGCATGTGGTTGAAATGTGTTCAGAAAAGTAAAATATGCTGATATAAAATGTATTTCTTCATTGTTCATGCTTGGAATTCAAGAAATATCTCTTCAAAAGTATTATTTGCTTTAACGGACCAGTCCACCCAAATCTCTGAAACAAATAGATTTTCTCGCTCGTGTTTGGTGACAGAAAAATCACACAAATTACTCAAAACCTAGACAAATAAAACCAAAACTATCTGCATGGATAGATGCCACTGGATGGAAGAGAATATGTTGTTGTTTTTTAATATTTGGGTAAGCAAACAAAAAATGAACAGTACTGTAGTGATGAGTCGTCAGATAAGTTTTAGTCTGAAATGATACTCTATTGATCGTCGTACAGTCATCTAATCGCCGCTCTCTGTTCTCTGTCTATACTAGAAGCAGCGAGCGTGCCAAGCGTCCATTGCACTGGGCCAGACGGTGATCTCCAAACACAAGAACCTGCGCTACTACAGCTCAAAGGTCACGCAGATCACCTCCCAGATGTTCTACGAGGTCATGTTTGATGACGGCTCCTTCTCCAACGATACCTACCCCGAGGATATAGTGGTGAGAGTATGTTTAATTACTGACACGCTCTGGAGGTCACCTCCCGGTTGTACGAGGTTGTATCAAATATTAAACCCTTGCTCATTTTGAAAAGCTTCCTCTCTTTTAAGGATTATTATTGGTTCTCTAAAGGTCACTGCATGAGAGATTAGCTATAAGCTTGTTTTAACATACTCTAAGCGTCTGCACAACCAGAGATCGAAAACCTCACTGCAATTAGAACGACGCAGATTTCTGAGAAGCCGCTTCAAATGAACATGTACGCATGTCAGCCGAGTTGTCATGGAAGCAGCCAATAATCACCGACACAACCGGGTCTCAATGAGTTAAAATTCATGGATTTGTTCAAGTAATTATGGTAATGGAGAAGTTTTACTCGGTGCATTTAACACTGTTAAAGAGAAGTAGCTGTGTCAGATGAAACCATACACCATTACCGCTGTTAGTGAGGACATTCCACTAATTCGCATTCAGGCTTGAACCTCAGCCTTAAACGACCTAGATGTACAGTATAGCCTTTAATTCATGCTTAAAAACCCTGAAATGCAACAATTACACTGAATTCTCTTTAACTGGAAACTGATGGCTTTGTGCCTTTTTTTTTAATACCAACGTAAATTAAGCAATACAAAACACCATTTGAGGGGGATCACCAACATACATTAAGCCAATGTTTCCTATAGTAATTCATGTTGTAGTTACATGATTTATCGCTCAGATTTGAATGTTAAAACCACATTTTTGGGTAAACTTCATGGGAAAATCTGTATTTCAGAGCCCTTTTATAAAGACTGCAAGCATTGTGGCTGTCCAATGTTGAAGCCTTTTCAAGAACGTATATGAGGCTGTATATAAGTAACAAATGTGCTTGCTGTATACATTAACAATATACACATAAATAAGGTGCTGAAATGATGGTGAGTTGGAAACACTCACAGCAGAAGTGTATGTACCAAATGTTTGTTTTCAGCTCAGCCAAGTGATTTGGCAGGAAGGCTTTATTGCTTTGTACTGAACAGCTGAAAGTCTGAAGTCCAACCATGACATTCAATTTTATTTAACATCAAACCACTTTCAAACTTTAAAAAACTAAAAAAAAAAATAATCTCACACAGATCATTATTCTCTTGTATTTTTAGAGCAGAGATTGTGTGAACTTGGGTCCTCCTGAAGTTGGGGAAGCTGTTCAAGTGAAATGGCCTGATGGGCTGTTCTACGGTGCTAAATACCTCGGATCCAACGTCTCATACATGTACCAGGTACACACACATGTACTGTGCTATAGACAAACATAATCATGACGTATGAGAGAGTGGGAGACACATGACCCAGTTTCAGATTCAATCCCGAATGTTAGATAACTCAGTTGTTGGTCAAAGTCCGCAGTAAACTTGATGAACTCCCTTAACGTCAGAATCATTGTGACTTCTATGACGTCGTTGCGGTCCCCAGGTCTTATTATGGAGAGGTGGAGGGCGAGAAACAGAAAGAGGACATCTGAGACAGATATTCAGGGAGGAGTGAAGATGATGGCAGGATTAAAACATGTATAGGATGCAAGCGCAGCTATTCAGACGCAGAGTGGAGGTGGACGGGTAGAGAAAAGAGAGTGAGACAGAGCGAGAAGAGGAGGATGAGAAAGAGGTGACAATCTGCATTATTCAAACTCACTGAAATATTCACTAAGCGAAGAGTCATGCGGTTTCCACTTAAAGCTTTATTTAGTTGAGCTGGGCGTCAACCATTAGTTATGCACACATGCATCTGTGACGCACACGCTCTGTCCGAGGTGGGTCACATTTTTGAAAAAGGCTGAACGGGAGCTTTCCTTTGTTAAAATAGTTTGAGGCGGTTTTACTTCAAGATGTACATCAAAATATTTGAAATTGTTGAAATTCAAGAAAATTCAGAAATGGCTTTTTCGTCAATCGTTTCATCATTTAGACTTTAAAGATTTTGATACTTTCAGAAGTTTTTGATTTAATTTATGATGAAATCGGCTTTTATACTTCACATAATAATGGTAGTATGTAGTAAGTAATGCACTTAGCAGAAAATCGTCAGAAATATACCTATATTCGACAGAGCCGAGTGGAAAGCCGCTTCAGAAACAGACCACAGAGCTTCCGTTGGTGTCTGAAACATTGGCTATTTAGCCTTTAAGTTGCTGTGGGTGGCAAATTGTAATAAACCGGATAAATGTGAATGAAGTCTATTTATTTTAAACCGCGTGGCTAACTGCTGAATATTTTCGTGTCCTCTCAGGTGGAGTTTGAAGACGGCTCTCAGGTGCTGGCAAAAAGAGAAGACGTCTATACTTTAGATGAAGACCTGCCTAAAAAGGTGAAACGTAGACTTGTAAGTATTAGACTTACTGGCCAACACATAAACTTTAAACCATAAGATTGGTATTTTAGTGGCGTAAAACAACAACAAAAATTCTCGTCACCTGGAAAGTTTCCTTATTTACTCATTTTTGTTTTCTTGTGTCTCGTTTTCTAGTCCACGGCCTCGAGCATGCGTTTCCAGGACGCCTTCTTCACCACGCAGGGGGAGAGGAAACGGCAGAGAACACCCAATTCACGCTTCCAGAAAGACTATGTGGCCCTGCCAGGCCTCCGTACAACTGCCAAAAGCACATGGGAGCATCGCAGCCACAAAGGGAAATGAAGTCATGGGAGAAGGATCATTGACAAACGGATGCACTGAATTAACAGTGGGCGTAGAGGGGAGGTTGTTTGTGCGACTGTGTGTGTGTGTGTGAGTGAGTACTTCCATCTTAACCATTGCCCACTCACCTTCCCCTGTGAACAGATCAGAGGAAATGATTTAAGGGAGTGGGTGATTCGGGGTTGGATGGATGTTGACTGGCGTGTGCTTGTTCATTATATACATCAGCAATTGGTGATTGGCTGTTGCGACAGGCTGGAGAAGATTTGATTGGACAGCTGGACTTCTGGATAGAAAGGCTTAACGGAGGGCATTGCTGCCTCGGTTGCCTCGTGCTTTCACATCTGTCAGGGAAAACAAACGTGACTTACATTTGTCACATCACCCTTTTTGAAATAAACAAACTTTTTTTCTTTGTACATGAAAAATTCACAGGTGAGATTTTTTCTAAATAGCTTACCTACGGTAGCTTTTGTTCGTTTGGGGTGGGGGGGTCTGTTATTTCCAGTTTTGATTTGAATATTTATGCACTTTTGCTTGTAGTATTTTCCTCATGTCTTACTGTTTCTCCCCGCATGTTAAACATCGTCTCCTAACTGCTTCTGCTGGGCCGAGTCCAATTACACTTCAATGGCTTCCTCTCTGCATTAATTTAATCCATACGGACAAAAATATATGAAGGGTGTAATTTCAGAGTGAAAATGAATCTCTGCTGAATTAAAAAGAAAAGAAGAATTGACCACACGTTAATCTCATCCTTTTGTGAAAGATTCAGACAGGAAGCCTTTGTGTCTCGGACTCGGAGCCCAATTAACGTGAAATGCTACTGTTGCTCTGTTGAATGAAACACATTGTTGAAATTATTTAAAATTTGTATTTATTTTTTGGCTTGCTATAGTTAAACTATTGCTAACTGCTGTAAGGAAAACAATAAAAAATTACATATGTTTTTTTTATTACATCATCAGTTTTTCTTAACTCAGGTTGGTGAGAGTGAAATTGTTCATTTCAGGTGGAGAGGAAGAGATGGTTTATGAGACTCAAGTCATATTTACTTGGACTAGTCAAATCTTTAAACTCCAAATTGAGTCTCAAGTCATTAATTTCTAATAAGACGGTACAGACCACGTGCACTGTCTGTAACGGGGAATGTATGATCTACCCAGACTACAGAGTGAGGATGAAGAGTGTAGCATTGCAGAGATGTGGCTGAATGAACTTACTGAGGACAGCTGAAGACAGACAGATGCGGGGACCACAGAGGGGGAACCACACACAGCAGAGGACCACAGGCTGGAGTCGAAACCGGGTCGCTGCAGGAAGGACTCGGCTCATTGAAGAATTTCCCCGCTGTGGGATCAATCAATAAAGTCGATCAGAAGTCAAGTTAAAAACGGTCAAAATAGTGACTCAAGTCCAAATTTCTTAATATTGGAGCAATTTAAATTATGAGACGAAATGTAATGTTTGATTATCTTGGAGAAGAAAGAAAAAGTTAATCTCATGAACATTTACAGACATACACTAACTCCTTAATAACGACAATGAACCACCTTACCGGCATTTACACATGAATGGCTGCCTCGTGCTGAAG
Source organism: Larimichthys crocea (assembly GCF_000972845.2). Lineage (NCBI taxonomy): Eukaryota > Metazoa > Chordata > Actinopteri > Sciaenidae > Larimichthys > Larimichthys crocea. The sequence goes on from NC_040020.1 coordinate 9,640,891, forward strand.
GATGCAGCGGACCCAGCTTCAAGGCTTCAAAAATGTTTGTAGTCTGTGGAAACTACGTCACAGCATGCTTCAGATCGCTCTTTGTGATGCTGCAGAAAAACATGATGAAAATGGCAAACAAAAACAACGTGAGCATGGACATGAGGTACAAGCAGCTTCAGTCTTTTCTGGTCTTCAGGTGGCTCATACATGACATTTACTTGAAGATGCCCAATAAACAGGTTTGTTTAACATTGTGGTCGACTTCAGCATGAGACGCTTTGTTGTGCATCACCCACAACATATATCACCTAGAGTGGGACCTGTGGACACCACAGTAGATATAATAGACTCATTTGGAGGTAACAAAAACATAACAAAGCTTATTTTCAGGTTATTATACACTCATGAAAACATACACATTATACTGTGTAAACAGAGCATCCTAAATCTGACACACTGGACCTTTAAAACATTTAAAACACCCATTAAACGACAGCATCGCTGCATCGCCACAGGAGCCTCATAATAAAAAAAGATTTGGCCCAGAAAGCCAAATGCAGAAGCTTCTGACTGTAAAAGCCCAAGTGAGTCTTTAGAGCATCCCACACAGTCTAATAGAGGAAATCTTGAAGTGGTGGGAATTGAGCTGATGACACAGCTCATGGCAAATGCAACAGAGCTTCAGAAGGCCGCGACGAAGAGGAAGAAGAATGATCTCAAGCGTTCTGCCCTGCAGGACGCTCTCCCTCCCTCTCTCTCTCTAGCCTGGCAGAGACGTTGGGAGATAATTTGCAGTGCCTTTACAATAACAAGTCAGACATGAATGAGCAAGGCCCCTTTCAGCTGCATCTCTCCACTCAGCCTCAATCTGTTTCCCAATGTGGATTTAACAAGACTGAAAAGTTTAGAGCGATGCAGGAAACCCTGTGAGGCTGGAGTGCTCATTACACAGCCAAAAAGAGTTCTGGATGATGCTGGAGTAAAAACACAAACAGGCAGAGGTAATGTTGATGTTGCCGGGAGAGAAAATGTAAATTGTGGCCTGAGGGGTCTCAAACAAACGCTATCTTTTTGTACATTTGCCACGTTTGGACATCTTCGACTCAGCTCAACACTGTCACTGACATTTTCACAAAGCCCAAACAAACCATGGAGGGAAATCCCCGCGAGGCTCACTCGCTCGCTTCTTCGTCTTCAATCAAAAAGGATTTCCGTAGGTGAGATGGCTCACAGGGGCTCCACCCACACAGGAAGCAAACCAGGTCAGGTGGAGGAGATTGAAGTGAGGGGGTGTTTTTCCACAACTGCTATTTAGCCAGCTGTACTTAGGCTCTGTTGTCCTTTTATTAGAAGCACTATCATTAGGGTGCTATCATTTAGGGCGACTGTAGATTGTTATTCAACACACAGCTGAAACTCAACACAAAGTATCAGCAGTAAAAGTTCTGATGTTATGCAAGGAAACAGTCCCTGTCAATGTTTCACTGTTACATATGCGATAATGAGTGTTTCATACTGCTGTAAATATATATCATTTTAACTGCTTTATATACTGTTTTAGTCTACAGTAATAATTAGAACAGGTGAGTTCTATAGTAATTCACCCTCATGAACGGGGAAATTAGCTACCAGGCTGTAAACATGTTTATTTCTGCTGTGAAGTTGGACATTTGGACATGGGGACTTATGGAGACTGACTCAGTTCTGGAGCCAGTCTCAAGTGGACATTAGAGGAACTTTTTATGGTACTTTACTTCACAGCCATCAGAGGTTGACACTTTAATGTATGACCATAACTTCATACATTCATATATAACATAAGTTTGACACCTGACACAAAATATGGTTTGTTACTATTGGGAAGTCGTCCTTGGAAACTGTTTGGAAAAGACATCATACCTGCTCTAAATAAAATAGTTAATGGATTATCACGGCATTTTATCATGCCAGTTCCTTGCATTGGAGGTGAACTGGTGGGGGTACAGTACAATGTAAAAATGAGGATGTGTTACATTAACCAATATTTAGGGCATATGACTATGATTAGGATGCAATCGTTCGTTTTATTATTTTCATAGCTATACTGTTATTTGTAACACACCCATGCATTCGTACTTACAGCGAGCTATAACCCTTATTTTACAGCATGAACTATTCAACAAGAATATCAAACAACAAAAGGTGAATACAACAACTAAAATATTTATTGCAGAACGCAGTGATATACACATTAAAATGTCCTCTTGACCCCCAAAAGATAAACACTTTATACCTGGGATTTTATAATCAGTTTATGTACCATAACTTTGACACCTGTTGGAGCTCATTAGTAAACATTATCTGTACTCAGTCCAAACCAAATATCCAGCGGTGAGCTGCGTGATGGAGAAAACCTTCCTCAAAATGTCCATGTGTCCAACTGGCACCCAACCAAGTCAGCATCAGAACACCACCAAACACTAATTTCTGCTAATTTTTGTCATAATTGACAAGTATTAATATGCAATAACAGGCTACATTTGACAAAATGTATTTACAAAATAAATTCTTCCAATGATGCAGTATAACATATCGCAACCAGCAAAACACAGCAGTTTGTTCTTTGTTAACGTGAATCAATAACATTACTAAATAATGCAAGCTACTAGTTTATAATACAGTATATAAATAGGTGAATAAAGTAAATATCAAAGTTATTATAGGCCATATTTTAACAAATTAATTACATGTGTTCTGTTTGTCTCTCCTCCAAGGAGTCCTTAGGCTGAAGAAGGTTTATTAACTTAAATGCCCATATCTTTTCATTTCTAAAGTGTCCATACTCACTCATAAACTCAGGTGAAAATGGGTTTTTCCAGCAGGCACTCGGTGTCTCTCCTCTGGGCTAGCAACAGTCGACAGGTCGGTATGAAAACAAGTTAAAAACACGGTGATATACGCTGGTGTAAAAGTATTAGAGCTTAACATCATGATAACATTAATTTAGACAACGTACTAAACTTACAAACGGCGGTTAACGTCTGTTTAAATTTCGAATTTTCCCGCCGATTTTTCTAACCGTCCGTTTGTCAGTTGTCCTCGCGCTTTACTGGCCCCGCCCCCTAGAACGCTCATCTCCGGCGCTGATTGGCTAACGACAAACTGACACCTGGTCACCCCACGCAAAGCCGAAACAAGGACGTGAGAGGTTCAAGGGCGCCTCCAAGCAGAGGACGTTTCAGTGTGGTGATTTAACCAGGCCACGTTTAAACTAACACTCGGTAGAAACAGAATAGTTTTTGCGATTTAGCGACCCCCAGTTCCAGAGCGAGTCGACAACTCTGCTAACAGCCAAACCTCAAACAAGTGCAAAACACAAGACATGGGGACGAAAAGTGTCTATCGTGACATTTCTCTTTTCTAACCTAATTTTATCAATTATTACAGCAAATATATAATTAAATAGCCTGCAGCGATTGTATTAGTGTTGTCTTGTCACTATGCACACTCTTAAGTTTATATAAGTGAAAATAAAGAAGAATAAAAAAGAGATTTTTTGCGGCGCTTTACGTGGTTCTTTGATTCTCACGCGGGTTTGCGACATGCTTTACGTTACTCAACTCATGAGTGCTGAACGATGGACGCGCAACGGGCTGAAGTTTCATTCAAGAAAGTGGTAAAACAGCGGGAGCAAATTGTAAAAAAGAAAAACTATAGCCAGCCGAAGATAAAGCAGTCTTTCGTGATGAGAAAACGTCCCAGCGCCATAAACGAATCACAGGCGCCATCTTGCGTTACATTTGTAAAGGCTTGGCTCCCGTGTATGTAGTTGAGAAGTTTTTGAGACCTCGTCAAAGTCCTTGATCCGAGGTACGTTATGCCCGGTCGTGATATAAATATATATCGTATATAAAAATATATCGTAATAATCCACATTGTGATATATGATTCACATGTTCATAGAAGCTGCTATGCCTGGCTCCTGTTCTGGCACAACATCAGCTTCACTCCCCATCAGCATTGCCCCGCACCCCACACCTAAAAACCTCCTCTTCCTGGAGGCCTGTGGAACAAACAGGCTTTTTTGGGGTTTATATATGTTAAAAGTATACTTAGTTAGAGCGGTTAAAAAACAAACATGGTCCTTTAAAACAATGCGAATACAATCCTTGTCCTAATTTTATCCTCATACAACTTCACAAGTCATTGTTTGGAGCGGGTTTTTGTAGCATAAAAACAGCAATGTAAAAAAATCACCCAAAATGACAGCAGCAGCAATTATTTCACTTGAGTTTATTTGTAACAAATGAAACTTGTGTCGACAGAGAACAGAAATCCATACAGACCTGTTTTTCAGTTTTCACACGCTCCGAGAACCAATGTAAGAAAATAAAAAGCACTTGTTGACCCGGAGCAGAAAACAGAACAAAACCAAAAAAAAAAAAAAAAAAAGAAGTTTACATTTACAGACCAATTGGAGGTAACTGATCCAAGTAACACACCATATTTTCGTTTTTATACAATTTATAAACTCCAGTTTTATCCATCTACATGATACATCGGGGGTAAAATAGAACACTTTTTTTCGTGAAACTTCTTCTTTTGTGGTACGACAAATCCACAATGTGATGTATTGCACATACTGCTGTGCCATAAACTGTGATTTCAGGTGCATCCTTTTATTATATCACTCTGTATATCTGATAGATTTTTTACTCACTCTTAATCATTTTATTTATTCATTTATTTATGCATTTCAATTACTCTCTGTGTTCTGTGTTATTTACATATACACAACCATGTGAACGTTAACAGGGTCCAACTTTACTGAGTTCAAGTAAAACTCCTTTTTGGGGGGGGCGGGGTGGGGGCTTATCAGAGATAATAGGATACTAGTATTAGTGCATAGTACAAAGAGAGAAAGTGCAAGTCTTCCCATAACAGGTGCGACCAAAGGGGCATCTCAAAAGTGGTACCATGCATACAAAAAACGACAACAGGGTTACTGTAAGATGGTGGAAAACTGTCGATCCCTTAGACGGTCAAGCGTTAATGGAGGTACAAAATAAAAAAACAAATGACGCTGTAGGTTCTGTGTCGTTTGGAGACGTAGCACCTGAACTTCTCAGAGACTTTGTCTGTAAAGGAAAAAAAATATTATAACTGTAGACATCAGAACGAGGAACACAGATGAGCAGTTTGACTGATTCTAGGTGGCTTCAGGTGGGATACGATGAGCGTATCTGCGTATGTGGTTTTGATATTTTAGCTTTTTTGTCCGAAGTGACAAAGATAGCCACTGTTGTCCAGCTTTATATAGATTTTCTACATAGCTGAGTAAGTATGACTTGTCCGAGCCAGCTCACAGTCGGTGCCAAAGTCGCCGTAGTGTGGCCAGAATTTCATGGCAGGCAAACTGAAGTCTGAATGAAAGAGTATATATACACAAAGCTTGTGCAAGTGTCCCAGGAAAAAAAACAAAAAAAGAAGACGGAAAGCTGTCGACATACAACTTTTTTCTGTCAGATCATGCTGCTACTGTATAACCTTCTGAAACCACGTTTTTGTCTGTAGTTGAGATGTTTTTTGATTAAAAGAGATATGATGACGTTTTTGCTAGGTTGAAATTAATGAGTACAACTTATCCAGCCTACACCGAGCCTTCCATACAAAATTTCACAGCCAAAAACAGAACCTACAAGACACTTTCACATACTGTTAACATAACAAAAATCATATACACAAACATTCAGTACACATACGTACAAGCATACATACATAAAATACACAAAAAACCCTTTAAAGTAACTTTATCAAAATAGGCGTGTAATATAAGGCACTATAAATCTAAAATCAAAATACTTATTAGATGCTGTTTGAAATATGAGTTCGATCATTCGTCGGTTTGCCGTGACACACACAAGGATGACATCACCTACGGGAGTTGTGACGTGATAAAAGATCTACTTCCTAAAAAGGTTTCAGAGGCTCGCTTCGCTCTGTTTGGACACGTTAAAAACGGTGGCGGAGGCCGTGGTGAGAACCATATCGACACATCCTTGTGTCTGGAAAACGATGCACCATCATCAATATCATCGTCATATCATGGCATATAACTGCAGTTAGTGACTTGACACAAAAATATATAATACATCTACTTATTGCACACTGAATCAGACAGAGAGAAAAGTCATAGGTGAGCATTCCAGTGAGAAAATTCTTCCTTCCCCGACTCCCTCCCCCCCAAAATCCATCCCACCCTGTGTTTTTTCTGCATCCCTTTCTCGCTCCCTGCTTGAGAAATCTTTGTGAAGCTTATTTGGACACATAAATATATTTATTTTTTCATATTTTGCTTTCTGTGCATACTCTCTGGTAGTGTTTTATCTGGCTTTCTCTCAACCTGCACACAGAACAACTTGGCAAGATGATTCTTCGTGGTAAGCAGCAGGGGTGAATACTCTACCTCCGTGGGGGCCCCTGGGAATTCAAAAAATGGCCGTCCTCTTTTGACACCACAGGCCAGATTGAAATGAAGTCGAGAGTCCTGTGTGCATGCGAAACTTGTCTGTGTGTGTGTGTGTGGGTAGAGGATACAGAGTGACACTCAATGGTGGGAATTTTTTTCATAGAATTGTGAACATTTTTCCACACTAGATTTGATTGTACACTTTAAAACAGTACTGTATCACTTCTTAAAAAATCGCTACAGCTCATTGGATTACAGAGAAATAAAATAAAATAAAATACAACTTTGCCTTTGTATGGTCAGTGGGGACAAAGTCATGAATCTAAAAACAATAAACAGAAAACGTGCCACAAGGAATACCCAGTTTTTAAAAAACAAGATAGTCACATATCTATATCTTTCTAAAAAACTAAATTAATGTTTTTTTACTTTGTGGTATGCATTTTAAACCTCTCAAATTTCCCTTATCTTAAATCGTGAAGCATAAGGTTGAACTGGTGGTTTTATTACTGTATGGTAGAAATATCTTCTTTTTCATTCACAGGAAACGAGAGTCTGTTTCCAAAATAAAACAGGAAAAAAAACACTTCTTCTTGGTGTGGTCTTTTTTCTTTTCTTTTTTTGGGATGTGTGTTCTTTGTCTTTTTAATACTGTGTGCTCTGTGTTTTCAGTCTCCTGTTGGCAATTCTCTGGTGCTCAAAAAGTCCCAGTTCTTTCAGTCCGTGAGGCTTCTTCCATAAGATGGATTTGTAGACTCCTTCCTCGAGATAGAAAAAATCTAAATTTCCTGTGACAGCTAAATACTGTAGCCGGGTCCTGTATTTAGGTTGGTGATGCTACACTGGTGGTGGACGAGGTGAGAGTTCCACACCCAAACAATGTAAAGCAATCTGGGTGCTCATAAAAGCACTGAAACGAATAAAAAAATCAATATCTGATCAAGTATTCTGATTGGAACAGTGGTTGAAGTTGCTTCTTCAGACTGACCAATGGGTGTGTTTGGGCTGAGGGTGGAAGGAAACACCCTTGTCAAGCAGGTTGCTATGGCTCAGTTAGAGGTGCTGTTTCTGGGTACGGGATAAGCCGATGGTCCCCCCTTCACTCTGCATGTGGCGGCAAAGAAAATCTTCAAAGTCACATCGCGGCCTGGTGCATTAATTCAGGCCGCACGTGACCTAAGAGAAGTGCACTAGGTGGAGATGTGGCATGAGAGACGGCCACTGGGTTTATGTTGCATAGTGATCAAAGCTTCCCAGATACTCCAGACTGGCCCGGTAGCAGAACTGGTACTGGTCCTGGAGGGAGGCAGAAACATATCAAATCAGTGACAGGAAAGACAGAAAATGAACAAGTGTTAGAGAAAACAGCATGAACTCGATTGGAGACAGAATAATAACAGCGGGAACGCTCACCTCTGTCTGAACGGTGGCGGGCCTCTGGGTGCGCAGCATCTTGACAGTCTGGAAGATGTCCACCACTCCTTCGTACCTCATCCTCTCCAGCACGATGCTGAGGGTGATGAACACGCCGGTCCTTCCTACTCCAGCACTGTTGGCGGACAGGTGGAAACATATTTAGAGCTGGATGTATTTCGAACTGCAGTCATGTATAACAAACATACAGTGGTGCTCATGCTATTGGCATTTTTTTGGACTAACTATGACTCATCATGGAGAAAACTTTTCTTTTATTTAGGGACAGTGGTCAGATGAAGCCATTTTTGTCACAAAATTGTGGGTGCCCTTTTTAAATCATAATGACCCAATCAAAAGTTGTCATACCCTTGAATATTTGGCCTGATAACATCCATAAAAGCTGACACAAACAGGTTAAAATGACCATTAAAGGCAAGTTTCCACACCTGTTTTAGTATTAGTGTTTCCTTGGCTCTTGGGAGACATGCTCATTTCATCCAGTCTGCACTGATTTTTCTGGATACCGAGCCGAGGTTCTGGAGCGACCATCGCGGTCTCCTGACCTCAGTATCAATGAGTCATTTTAGGGGATCTCAAACGTGCAGTTCATGCAAGGCAACCCAAGAATTTACAGAACCTAGAGGCTTTTTGCCAAGAAAAATGGGAAGCTTTATCGCCTGAGAACCTAATTTCTGGCTCATGACTGGAGCTAAAGAGACTCTCCACCCTCAGACCTGGTCTCCAAACCTAACCCTACAGTTTGCCTTTCATTCACCCGTTCACACACATTCACACACCAACTTTAGCAAGCTCAAGGACACCTTGACATTTGGACAGAAGGAAGAACTGAACAACTAACTCTGCAATCAGAGGACTCTGAGGACTCTACCTGCTGAGCCATAGCTGCCCCAGTACAATTTATTGTAGATGGTCATGCGGCTGTGTTTGGCGTACAACTGAAAATTGCTTCAAGTGCACAGTGTTTGAAGTGGAAAACCAACATAATGTGTCTTTGTAAAGCATTGAGCAATGCCAAGTCTCTAATATCTGAGCTTCACTGGAGGGATGACAACCAAAATTTGAAAAAATATTCCATCTTTTGGTGTTTTAATGGTCGTGGCACTGCCTAACATGTCAGTCAAAAAGTTATTTGAGATCCATTTCTCCACTTTATTTATTGACATATGATGTTCACCATGTCTTAAAATATCAAGATGTTAGTGGAAAGAATGAGTCTTACCTGCAGTGCACAGTAATTGGCCCGTCCTGGCCAAACTGTTCTTTAGTTTTGTGCACCTGGCCAATAAAATCGATGAATCCCTCTCCTGACTTTGGCACTCCTTGCTCTGGCCAGTCAGTGAACTGGAACTGACGAACTGTCCGCGACTGGCCGTCCTGGAGGAAGAGAATGTTTCCTTTTATTATCTCTAATTACAGACATAATGTTAAGACAGGACTAATGATACCCTTTTACGCTCCCACACATACTGATGACTCACCCTGGCATCGGTGACTTTGAACTCTCGGAGGATGTACTGGGGCATGTTGTACTCAGCCATGGGATCCACCACGAAGTACTGGTACCTGGCTGAGCGCTCTGCAGGCCAGTACTGGTGACACTTCTCCTGCAGGAGGACGGCAAAGAGGCTTGTGTTCAGAGTTTTACATCACGTCTGAGGGAGATTTGGCGTTTGACAAGAACAATTTCTGACTACTTTGTCATGAAAATGTCTGCTTGACTTCTGAAATTCATTATTCACTCGATGATAGTGTGGTGCCAGATGAGATATGATGTCCATAAGATAAAACTCACGCCTCTATGCCTCTCGTTCTCACTCTGTCACTGTGTTGCTTGCAATTTCAATGCGTTATCTGCTGCTTTTAATAGTTAAGACTCATCATTTTCAATTTCTTTTACAGATATTCTCCAAAAATAGCTTCATATTTCACTTTTTTTTTTCTTCACACGCATAAAAAAAGTGCTGCAGCAGTTTCCTGCTTATGACAGCTCTCAGTAAACGGCTCTTCTCCTGGTGAGGACAGCTCAGAATATGAAGTTGAGAGAAGAATTGGGGAACAAATGTGAAAGAGCTGCTGCTCATGCTGCAGTTCAGGCAGTCTGCAGTTTGGGTGGGCTGCTATGATTTTATCGTCTCTTTGTCGAGATTCTCCTTCAGGGTCTTTACACCATTTTATTAAATAATTTCTCTGTAATTTTTGGCACAAGATTAAGGATATAGACCTCAGTGATGTGTCTCAATTGGATTACTTCCATTATTACGCTTCTTCCCAACGTAGTGAGCTAATCTGAGTACAGCCGCACAATGACTGCTTCTTCTTGCAACCATGCAGAGCATTAGCTCCAACATTTGACCGCCATAACAAAAATATAAAACATATGTTACACTTGCATTTGTCTATTGCTGTATTTACTGCAACCACTTTAGCTCCAGCAGTTTCCACGGCTGCCATTTCCACAATGCCAGTGGTTCCTCTCCTACCACTACATAGCCAAAAGTGTCCAACGCTCCACACTTAACCTTTTGACCGAGTGCACCATAGCCACTCTCAGTACACTGTATTTTACTATAAGTGACAGTGTGAACACACTTATGCACTCAAAATAGACAGTCTAAATATGGAAGTATGCAAATTGAGACACAGCACAGTCACCAATACTAACATGTACCCTCCACTTGACATTAGTGTGTTAGTATTTGGATCCGTACCCGTCCCATTTCTCTCAGTTTGGTTAGCATGACAACTATAGTGGAGTTGTGTTCCCACAGCATCCTCCAGTAGTCCTCTGTGGTCTCAGCCAGCGGGCCTTGGGTTGCTATGTAGGCCTTCTGCTGCCTGCAAACACAACACACGAATTAAATACTGTCTATATCTAGAAATATGGTCTATATACAGTAACTGAAGCTAAAACTAAATGCTGAAAAGAAAACATAGAGAATAATAGTTCAGGTAACTTCTTTCTGACCTGTATCCATCAATGAAGCTGGCGTTGATGTAGTCAGATCCTTCCACTCCTCTGATTGGCTGCAGACACACGCGTGTGGTCTCGTAGGGCATGATGTTCACCAGCCGGTTCTTGAACTTGTTGCATGGCAGGTTGGCACTCACGAACCGTGATGTGTGGGCCTTGGCACTGGCCAGACGCTGAAACAACAAAACAAAAACAAAACAAAAAAAGAATATTTCATGACCAAAGTTTGACAGATCCTTCGATTCGAACTTGAGAAGTGGTGTTGGTGAACACAAAGAAAAAGAGGGATAGAGAGAGAGGAGGATGGGGGAGTAATGGAAACAAGGAAGGAGGGAAAATAAAGAGTGAGTTCAGACAAATTCAAGGACCTCTTTCAAATGTATTTAGCACAAGCCTTGGTTTTCCTCTGGCATAGTGGACAACTGAAATTAGAAAATCAGCTTGACTCGGCAGGCCTGAGGATATTTAGTCAGACATCTTCAATTGAATAAACAAAGGAGGGTTGATAGAAGGGGGACGAGGGCAGCGGTAGGGAATGGGAGAGGGAATATAATACGATGAACGAGAGGAGGAAGAAGAAAATCAAGAGTCGGGGGGCAGGAAACCACAAGGCCCCACACTGTCTCAACGCACATATGTGAACCACAGTTGATCCTGCAACCAGCAACAAAAATAAAAAAGAACACACACATTCATATGAATTCGTGCAGACAGGCAGACGTGAGCACATGGCGTACACTCGCTCTCTCTCTCTGTATCCCGTGCACACTCGACCATTGGATGACACGGCTTTAAAACGAAAGACAGAACAACAGAGAACAGGCGGAGGGAAACCGCAGGCTCGAAAAAAAGGGGGGAAAACAATGGGGTCTCACGAACTGAGCCTCGACCAAACGGTGGCTACCGGAGCGCTGTGTGAGAAACAGCAGAGTACCTTATTTTCTTACAGACAGACCGAGCTGGAAAATCCCACACTAACCACGAGTTCATCAGTTCATTTGGCGACTCTGAACCCAAGTTTCCAGCGCCAGCCATTGTAATTCTTCATGTCATTTGGTTTGAATTTGATCCGGTCTTATCAATAAGAGTCTGGCACACGCAGTACACATTTTGCTGCTTTGATAGGTGCCATTATTTGCCCATGTGGTTGGTTGGATAAAATCATGCCCCTGTTGGAAACCTCTTTAAAACTCCAACCAATGGTAGGAAACAAAAACAGTGTTTCTTAATAGAGTGTTGGATTACCAAAAGCTGCCAGAAACGGGCTTTGTTTCTCTTTTCTCACGCACATGCTTCAACTTTCTGCGATTCTGTTGATTTATTCAAAGGTATGCCACGCCGCTCCTCCGTAAGAAATTCCATCCTTTTTTTGGTGTGTTTTGTTGATGAAGGTGGAAAGTGCCCTTTCTGTCCTATTAAGTGTTGGAGTGAGATGAAAATCTGGTGACTGGGACAACCCCTGGCATATGTTTTACATCAAATAAAAGGCTGAGCAAACAGTTGAGTGAGCGTTCGGTTCATTGTCATTCTGAGGAGAGCGCTGCCATTAGGATAGGAATGCCAGAGCATAGGATGAAGGAGATTGCTTAGAGTGGCTTTGTGTTTACTTTGCCCTCTGAGCGTCTGGGCAGACATAAACCATTCCAGGAACAATTTAAGCCACCTGCTTTCAATATATACCTGTATGGCTAAAACTGATTCTCTTTTCACACCAGCTAAACCAGACAGGGTCTGCTGAGAGCTCGTCTGGAAAGAGGTAAATATCACAGCAACAAACAAAAAAGAAAAATACCTAGAAGAAAAGGAAAATAAGACTTCTCAAAAACACTCTGAATCCCTTACGTATTCACTCTACTTGCTCGTGTACTGATGCAAAAGGTTCGGCGTTGTTCTCACTTTGAATTCTGATGAGCTCTCTAAATGTTTGAAAAAACGTCCATATGACCTTTCCCCAAGGTTGTATTATAAACTTCAACTTTCTGGCCTGCATTATCTGATATTTCTGTTCATGCCCATCAAACTTCCAAAACCTATGATGCTTTCTAAAACCCTCTGTAGAACTCTCTTAGCTTTGATTCAAAAGGTGCAATCCCATAATCTCCTCTCAAATCCAACCATCCATCACAAGTATATGAAACTCTCAGAGGGGGCACCGCTAACAGCCCTGGGAAAGATGCTCAGTGACTATCAAGGTCAGGAATTCAAGGAAGATTCAATTCAAGAAGCTGTGTTGGAGAGAACCGTCTTTCACTGCTACTAAGCAAATTTTGGAGGTCCAAAAGCTGTTTCCAGAGTCAGAAATTTAATCTGAACCTCAACTTTGAAGTCAACATGGATGAGAAGCACCGGAGACGCAATGTTCACCGTTGGCAACGTTGTTCTTGAAAGCCTTTATTCAGCCTTTATTGTCTTTCTTGTTCATTTTCATTGGCCGTTTTATTTTATGATGCAGTCTCGATTTTGTAAGTTCGAGAAGTAAAAGTCTGGGATCCTTAACCGACCTATTTTTTTCTCTCTCTGTTCTTTTGTTCTCAAACTGAACTCGTGCCACTGAACATAATAACACATCACGGATGAAGAGTTCAACGTTTTGGGAAATACCCTTATTCTCTTTCTTGCCTGGAGTTCAGCATGAAGCTGGTGCCAGAAGACGATTATCTTAGCTAAACACTGAGACTGAAAAACAGGAAGAACACAGCTAGCCTGGCTCTGTCACAGTAAATAAATCTGCCTATCAGCTCCTTTAAACCTCACTAATTAACACGTTACACAGGAGCCTCCGTGCTGTTCATGTGCAGGACTATTTCTTGGTGGTACAAGACTCCAGTTACTGTGGTCGGTTACATGAGCCCCCGTAAAACCACAACTTGTCATTTTTATGTTCATGTTTTTGAACAAATGAAACAAACAACATGTTAATTCGTGAACTTTTAAGTGGCTGGTGGATTTTGTTAACTTCGGACAGAGCCAGACTAACAGCTTCCAGACCTCTATGTTAAGCTAAGCTAATGGCTCCAGCACAAACATGAAAGTGGTATCTTCTCATAGAACCGGGTCAGACAATTCGATGGAAGTTTCTCAGGATCCAGCCTCACCTTGATCTCCAGAGATCAAACCTTTGGGGTTTTATATAACAAACACAGTGGCCATATGCTGTACTATATGTTGGGCCATCTTTAGACACTGATTTATCCTGCTGTGTGGTGACAGGCAAGAAAATGGAAATTAGAGAGCAGCGAAGTGTCTCATTATTATCAATAATCGTTTTTTTCAAGCTTCATAAATCAGCTGGACCTAATTTTACAGCCTTCAAGGACATGCCGATTCGTCCTCACCTTGAACTCCAGCTCCATGCCGGTGACGTTTTCTCCTGGTTCGATCTGCGTCAGCCTCTGGATGTAGGAGTACAGGTTCCTGGCGGGGACCTCCGTGTTCCCGCAGGTCACGGCCTCCAGCAGCGCGTCGTGAATGAAGATGTACTGGTCCTCCGTCTGGACCATGTAGTTCCTCTGGGAGCGCATCAGCGTGACGTGACCGTAGATGTCGATGGTCTTCTCGTGCTTGATTCGCTCCACCATGGCGTCGATGACGATGAAGCAGCCGGTGCGACCCACTCCGGCACTGAGGGCGATAAAAAAAGAAGAGGCAGTGATGTGATTTTCTCACATGACCTCAGATATGAACTATGTTTGCTACAAATCTGTTCCCCCTGTTGCATTGCAAAAAAATAAAAACTCTGTGCCTAAATCAACTATAAGTATCACAAAGATGCCAGCCAGCAATATTTCCAACAAAGGACGTAAAAATTGACATCAGCGATGAGTCAGCATCGCCGTCTGACTGGCGTTAGGAAGATATCCTCTCCTATCGACATGCAATCCTGAAATATAATACATTTAGCTGCTCACCCAAACACTTCACATTTTTGCTGTGCTAGTACCTAAATGGTGAAACACCCTGACCAAGCAAGTTTTTGCAAGTGAATAAAAACCTCTTTATATGGTTAAATTAATATCGGTGTGTATGTGTGTGTGTGCACTGGTGTGTTGGAATGAGATTCGCTCCATTGTTTGATACAGAGGTTGGTTCATATGTTAAGGCACATTATGATGGAGTCTTGCCGGGATAATTAAATTTGACTGATAATCCTGTTAGATACTCCATCTGACTGCTACGGAAGATTAGGAAGAGCTCCTCTCCTTCCAACCTCTTCACCCCCTCCACCCGCCCTCATCTCGCTGCCTCTTTATCTTCTCTCTAAGTACCCTTCCAACACTCTCAGCAGCCCCAACACTTTTTCACTCTCACTTTTCTAAGACTCCATTTTCTCTCCTACCTTTCCTATTCTTTAATTCATCATTTTCATTCACCGCGTCCTGGATTTGACCTCACCTTCTCTCTCATTCTGCAAGTATCTCCTCCTCTAACTCCCACAGCCTCCTCGCTAACTCTCCCTCTCAATCATCTCTCAATCCCCCATCTTCTCTTTCCCTTTTCCCTCTCTTCTCTTTCCACATTTATACCTCACTAATTCTCCCTCCCGAGAGCTTCTGTTCCATATTCCCTCGATCTTCTTCTGTCCCTCGTAAAAAAGAGCAAAATTGCAGCTTCATTCCAGCTCTGGAGCTCACCGCTGTGCCATGATCGAAGTGACAAGTTTCCAGAATCTTCCTCCAACTGATGCACGAGCTTCCTGCTGCTCAGACATGTGGCTCATTTGAATATAAACTTATGAACTCAGATCTAGCACCAGCTTTAAACGGTAAATAGTTAACACTGAAAGCTACTTATGGAAACTAGGGTCAGTGTGGCGGCTGGTGTTGTTGTTAAACCTTTAGAGATGATGATGGAGCTTGTTAAAGGAGGAATGTGGGTGTTGAAGCCAGTGAGGATAGTTTGAGGTTTGCATAATGGCAGGTCAATCTCATTTCAGTTCAGGGCCTATGAATGACTTTATACAAGTGCTCTTGGACTCATGGTGATTTTCACAGACTTCCCTAGCTTTTGTTGCCAAATAAAACCCAGAATAACACATAAGTGTTTCATGCAAACACACACACACACAAACAGTCAAGGACAAATTATGTTTTCTTTCCAATCAGGGACCACTGTAAAGTCTTCCATGGTGATTTTAGGAGTTAGTTTGGTGCAGTAAAACACAGATAACACACCTGCAATGGACGACCATGGGTCCCGCATCTGGAGGGTTGCAGGCCTTGACCCTGCGTAGGAAGGCCAGGAAAGGTGTGGGGTGTTCAGGCACCCCGTGGTCTGGCCAGGCCGTGAACTGGAAGTGACGAACCTCACGCTTCTCGTTGGAGCCACTCTGGACAAGCAGACAGACAAAAAATGGTTAACTGTGGTAGAAATGTACTTCAGTGTGTATGATACTGCTGACTCATGGTTAGGGTCATTGCAAACAAGCCTTCACAGGTGGCTCTTTGCCCATTTTCAGATTAGTGGGAAGCCAGAGCCAACACACTGAGCTTCACATGGGCTCTTCAGAAACTTGTCATGGATACTACTTCCATTTTTTTATACAGTCTATGGTGTCAAGATGGCAAAATGTGCTCCAGGAGACACCTACTGCAGCAGGAACTACCACTGAGGTGATTTACAATACCTTTGCAGGTCTGTCTGTCTGTAGACAGTCATGAAATTGTACATGTGTTTATTTTACTCATGCCATAATTTAGTAATGTCTACATTACATTATTAGGGATGAGCAAGTAAACCATTATCTCTATATAACCCACTAAATTATCTGGACGTGGGTCTAATCATGACGTGTGTTATTGGAAAATGTCAAACATCAAATGTTCTGGACACACCAACTGTGGTAGGAACTCTTTAAGTACTTCACCATGTCTGTCTCTGGACCGTGCAAGATGCAGTTATGAAACTGTACAGGTTTATAGTTGAGACCAAAATTAGGCAAGTTCAAAGACGGGTGCGGTCTGACCCACGAGTCCCCATGTCATAATGTAGTGATGATAAGTGAGTACACTCCTGGGTCGAAATGTCAACACGATGACAGCGTCGCTGCTTTGTGTGATCCCATTGTGAGATAGTCTCCAGTTCTTATTGTCAACACTGACCAATGAAAAGACCAAACCCACAATATGTTACAAATCCAGTATAGAGTTTCATTTTTTAAAAAAGGTTTACAAAAACAAGGGTAAATAGTTTATTTTTTGAGATTATTTTCAGCCATGGATTAAGACACTGAGTATTTACGGCACCATGCTGAATATATGTGGGTTTGACTCAAGATAAAGTATAGAGTGCATGTTCATGGTAATAACAGTGTGGCTCATTGATGTGTTTTTGGGCAACAATGGAGGTCTGTGGAGAGGAATAAATATCAAGCTCTGGCTACTCGGACAAAGCTTGTAGGATAATTTTATTGTTGGTGTTTTTCTGGGATTTTTTGACAATACTCTTAAAAAAAAAAACAACAGTTCATGGCTAGCAAACAGTATATATATATATATATATATATATATAGTACTGTATCTGCATGTGTGGTTCCCACGGTGAAGCATGAAAGAGGTAGGGTGGGGGTGCTTTGCTGAGGACGCTGTTGTGTGACACTGCAATTTATTCAAAATGTAAGGTCACCATTGCTACCATGGCATTCTTCAGGGACATGCCACCCCATCTGATTTGCAGTTAGAGGGGCCATCATTTGTTTTTCAGCAGGACAATGACCCACAACACATCTCCAGGCTATGTAAGGTCTATTTGACCCAGAAGGAGAGAGATGGAGTGATGTATCACACAATTTGAACCCATTTGAGATGGTTTAAGATGAGTTGGATGGGCCAACATATGTGGGAATATCAGCATATATTAGAACGACTTCAAGACTGTTGGAAAAACCATTCCAGGTGACAAACTCATGAAGATGATTGAGATAATACCAAGCTATCTAAAGCGTAGATGGGAGGAGAACCCAGACACAGAGATTGCATTATAGCGTGGGCGGCCCCAGCCCTTACTCATACTACGACTTTGGGAGCAGGCCCTCGACAGGTGAGGGTTTGATTGGACGAATTGGGCAAATTCTTAAAATGTTCTTTGTTGACTTTAATACTTATAATGTCTATTAAGACAGAAGGATTTTAGCAAAGCCGACATCCATCATAAACAACTCCTCTCACTCCCTGCATGAGACTGTGGGGGCCTTAAACAGCTCCTTCAGCAACAGATTGCTACTCCCACGATGTAAGAAGGAGATGTACACCAGGATGACTTCATGACTTTCTCTAGCTTGACTTCTTTCTATATGTTTCTATATATTTTTCTGTCTTATGAAGGATAGCTTCACCTCGAGCTGTGTTGTCATACGGGATATATTCTGACATACGTTTGTTACATAAATCTTGTTTACCACATAATTTCTGTCTTATTTTATAGTTTTGATGCTTTCAATGTAGAAAATCTAAAAATAAAGGACCCTGCTGGTTTATTGAAGCTGGCAGGTGATCCATTTCAGGTGAGACAATAATTGATCTACAGAAAATAGGTCAGTGTACAAGATGACTCACTTTAAATCTCAGTGGAAAAATCAATAATGTATTAAAAGATTTAAAGAAAGAAGAAGAATAAACTCAGTTCTCGTGTGTTTGCTTGTCATGTCGGGTCAAAAATACAAGTGACTGCATATTCATGTACAAACTGTGACACACAGACTAGCATGTATAAATATTTCAGCAGATCAATACACACACACACACATGCGTGACCCCATTACACTCCACTGCACATGCCATGTTACCTTGTAAAGAGCGAAGGTCCTGACAGAGTAGGTGGCCAGCTCCACTGTGTCCAGCAGAGTGACCTGGATGAGCCCGTAGGTCTCCGTGCCTCGCGTCGGCCAGTATTGATCGCACTTCACCTACAAGGGAAGAAGGGGAAGCAGCTGTGAGAGCGGTTTGTATACACTTAGAGGACGGGAGAGCTGACTTGGTGTGCATGTGTGCAGAGGCAGAAAAAACAGAGGGGTTGTGTTGAAGTTCAGACGGAGATGTTTGGAACAAATGTGCATAAAGTGACAACCCAGCATGTGAAAGGGGGTTTTAGTGAATGTGTGGGGTGACAGAGAGAGACAGGGGAAAGAGAGAGAGAGAGAGAGAGAGAGAGAGAGAGAGAGAGAGAGAGGGAGAGTTTCTGCTTTCTGGGGTGTGATTCTGCATAAGTTGCGTCAAAGACTAGAAAACTGTGTGGCATAAAATAACCATAGGCTGGTGGGCTCTCACAAAAAAGATCCACCGCAGAGCTGGAAAAGCTAAGAGATGCCTAAAGTTCGGCCGTCACATATTTGATGCTGCGCACAGCCCTATATTCCAACCTCACAAATCCCTACAAATCTACACCCCTCACACACCAAATCCCAGCATCCCCCAACCACCAAAGCACCTAGATTTCCCCTGTAGAAGGCGGTCATATTTGTAGTTCTTCAGCTCAGCCTCAGAGACCACAGAGGATGGATAGAGAGAGAGAGAGAGAGAAAGGAAAAAATATATATATCCCAGAGGAGGAGGAGAGGGAAGAGGGGAGGAGGAGGGCCTTGGCAGAATCAGGCCAAACCAAACGTTATGTGCTGATCCCTCCAGTCCTCACATCAAAGACAGCAGGGAGCTCAGCTCAGCTCGCTCTGCATTCCACTGCTCCAGACTGGGGATTATGCGTTTTGGCCCGGGACGTTCAGGCTGTAATTACAGCTTTTCAACTGTTGTTTTCCCACCAGACCTTGAGACACTGTGGGGACAGGAACAGTCGTCCACGTAGGGGGGCCCAAACGGCTGCCAAAGACTAAACAGGATCGCAGTAAATACCTGGTGTGAAGACTATATTATCCATTGATATATGGGCTAACGGCATAAACTAGCGCCCCTGCTCCTTTTTATGTGGTTTGATTGGCGCTAAAACGAAGGATACTGGCAAGATTCCCACAGTGGGGCCATCTGTGATCATCTGTGTTGTTAATACGTAAACACATAATGGCATAATGTTGAGAGGTGTTAAATGAGATTAAATCATTTTCACCAACAGGCAGCCCACTACTCCCTGGAACAGGACGTATGGAGGTAGCAGGCTGCAGAATAAACAGCTGTGCGCGTTCGAATCGAATGTTTTTATTGTTGCATAATGTTCTTTATTGAACGTAGAGAATTTAAATCCAAGCAGACATTCACAAGCTACAGATTCATTGTGTTTACGAGGCAGTAGCAGCCTACTGCTTACAATTAGGTGCTCTGCAGTCCTTCACTCTGCAGAGTTTTTTTTCACACGACTCTGTCGTGTTAGTCGACATCCTCTACTGCATAGCCACTAGACAGGAAAATAGAAAAGCAGTTGTGGGTGTGATCATGCAAACCGTGGACTCTAATGTGCACCGTTTCTGAACTGCGAGTGGTTAGTTAACTACGAGTGCCTTGTGGGTGAGCTGAAAAACAATTCTGCATTCTCACTCCAAAAAAAAAAAAAAAAACCAAGGAGAGGAAAGGGGGGAAGGAGGAAGGTAAGGAGAAAACCATGTGAGGTGAGGTTGCATTTTTAAAAGGGATTAGCAGCAAAAGGAGAGAAAGAGAGGTCTTGCCTTAGAGAAGAAATAAGAGGGCATCTGAGGGTCAAACAGACACAACAGAGACAGTTGGAAAAAGTTGAAAAGGAAACAGAGTTTTAACACAAGACACAGGTTAATAGGAAAAGAAGCACAGATGAGAGGAAAGGATCATTTTCGGAACAGGGCTCTGGACATAATTGGTTAGCACTTAATCATGATTCATACCTCAAAGCCATTCTTGTTCATTTTATTCCAACATGACATTCTCATTACATTGAATCTTTAGCCGAGCGCATATTCTGTTAACAACAGCAAAATGCCTTGAAGCTAAATGATTTTCTAATTCATTACCTCACCCCGTGTTTTAGTCGTGCTTTTTAATTCCCCCGGCTCTCGCTCGCCCGTTGTTCTACTGTATTCTATTCTGGTCAGCGGCGTGCCACCTCGTTCTGTCCTGCATGCCCACTCCAACTTCTCACTTTTAGCTTGGTCACCATAATGATGTCAGCTGGTTGATTCTATGAACTATTTTTACACGACATGACGTGTTCTGGCTCTTTCTGTCGAGTCCATCTGGACTCTCTACTGTCTTTCCACAAGCAAAAATATGAACGTCCTGCCCTCGGGCTGCTCTGTTCTTATAGCTCCTCACCTCGCCGTCAAACCAGCCATATCAAATCCTATCTGACCCTCGTTCAACTCGCATCTAACTGTGCTTTAATTGCTCTTACTTTACTTGCAGTGAAACATCCAGTTGCACTTTACACCACATGTGACTCCTTTTTTTCTGAGAGCTGCTGAGCTCCACAACATTTCCACAAAAAAAAAAAGCAGGCCAGCTTTTGGTAAACCAAAGAAATAATGCACTGCCTCGTACAGCTTACCGAAGTCATTTGGTAATGTGCGGTGGCACGAGACGGAGGAAAAAAAAGTTTGCTTTGCTGTCAGGATGTAAAGATTGTTGTGGTGTTTGTAGCACTTCTTCATAAAATATTTATTTCTGAATATAAAATCTGCAAAAGCATCTTTTTGTAACGTAAAAAATCCAGCTGTTTTCTTGGCCTACTTGCCTCAGCCACCTCTTACCTAACCTGTAACACTGTACTGTGTCAGATGTAGCAGTGGTTTATCCTGCAGACCCTTCCTTTTGTACATTACTTGACCCTACACCTGCATGTACTGCATACCTTACGCTACACCTGACACTGTCGGTACCTTATGCCACTAAAATCTTGCCTACCATACTATTCTGGGCTACTCTACAGTACCTGCATACACTGCAAGCATACCTGTC
The DNA here is from genome assembly GCF_000972845.2 of Larimichthys crocea. Lineage (NCBI taxonomy): Eukaryota > Metazoa > Chordata > Actinopteri > Sciaenidae > Larimichthys > Larimichthys crocea. The sequence goes on from NC_040020.1 coordinate 9,662,594, forward strand.
CTGTGCCAGCTTTTTGCCCCAAAATCCTAAATCTGCCCCTTCTCAAAGTGACTCCTCCTATCAAACACCTTCCTCATTTCCCTGCCTCTTGTTTTATCCCGTCCTCCTCTTCAGCTGTGCTGCCCTGTCCTTGCCATGTCATGTCTCTCCCATCGCTTTCTTCTTACCCGTGACTTCTCCTCCAGCTTGGTCATCATGATGATGTTGGCCGTGTGCTGCTCCCAGACCATCCTCCAGAACTCCCCAAAAGTCTCAGGGAGCGATCCCTGAGTGGCGATATAGGCGTTCTGACGGCGGTAGCCGTCGACGTAGTTAGCGTTGATGTAGTCACTCCCTGGCACACCTGTGTGACGAGGGGAAAAAGTGGATGTTACAGAATGTGGAGGAGGAAAAAGAAAAGAGATATATGCACGGTGAGGAGGGGAGATGGATGCTGAAATAATCTATTATACATTGACTGTCCATGCAATTTTCTTTGCAGATGAACCTGATTCTTATTCTGATTCCCGGTGAAATAATCTATACGGATTATTCAAAGTCTACTGAAAGCATGAAAGCAGGTTTATGTCCCAGTAATAAAGGGTGCGGATCATCTGAGGTCATGGCAGAGATTAATGTTTTCACAGGGCCAAGCGTCCTTTGGTGTTGGATTGTTCAGCCGTCTTGTTTTATAATACATGCTAAGACGATCATGGGCCTAATCTGAGTATACTCTGGATGTGTCGCTTTGAATGGCAATATGACTGTAAGGCCGTCTCTGTGTAAGACTCGGCTGACACTGCTTGTCCTGGAAGGGATTGTGTCTATGTGTGTGTGTGTGTGTGTGTGTGAGATGTGAAAGACCGTCTGTGTGTGTTTGGTTTAGGATCAGTCCTGCTCATCTGGGGCCTAATACCATAATCCCAAAAATCACTGAGTCATAGCTCAAACATGCACACATACACCGAAACACCAAAGGACGCACACATACACACATCTGTGTGTACGTGTGTGTGTTCAGCCGTGACCCGATTGTGCTGAAGCGGCGAGGCGAAACTCCTTTTGAGTCGTCTGATGGCGGTTAAAAAAGTCAATGAGCAAACAGTAGCATCCCGACCGGGAGGAACTCCTGCAGCTGATTCTCTTCCTGCGGCTCATTTTACGGACACAGTTCAGTCTCATGTACTCGCAAAAGCCGCCGTCGCACAAACACAACAGACGCACACACACACACACACACATGTTTAAATGACGGCGCGTTTGCACAACTTCTTTTAAATGGGACGGAGACAGACGGTAAGAGGAGCCTCGAACATATGTTTATCAACCTCAGTCTTTAAAAGACAGCTCGGCTAAATGCTTTGATGCGCTACAACTTTATTGCAAGGGACTACAGCAGAAGCACAGTGCAGATAAAACACACACACACACACACACACACATATACACTGGCTTGGCAAAGAGTGTGTGTTCATGAGCGTGTGTGGAGGAGACTGGGAGCAAAAAGTGCATATCTGTGCTTGTGCACATCCTGGGCATGTGTTTTAAATCTATAGTAGAGTGTGTGTGTGTGTGTGTTTGGACATGCTCAAGAGTATATGTGTTTTCTAAGCTGAAAGAAAGACAGACAGCCAGGCCTCCGGGACAGGCGGGGGTGGAAGGGCTGCACACACATGCTCTGCCCAGATAAGGCTCATCTGTTTGGGCTTGGCCTCCCACTGCCTCCCTCTCTCTCTCTCTCTCTGCATTGGAGCTGCCAGTTTCTCTGCCTCAGGTCCTTCACAGCTGAGGTGGGTGAGTGCGCTTCAAAATGCACACTGAGAACAGGACTGAGACTGTGTTTTTTTTTTCTTTATCCCATTTTAGACCGTTTAAAATGTGCGCTCCATGGAAACAAATCAGTAAACGGGCCTATTAATAGCCTAATTTATCTCCATGAACATTAAAAACGGTCAACTGAGAGGCGGTATCCAATTGTATGATGATGTAGAAACAGCAGTTTGTTTGAATCTTAAAATGCAGATTTTTATGGCTGATGCAGGCAGAGCTCTTGTATGGGCATGGCAATAAATCACATCTTTGGACTATAAATACCTCCGTCCTCCCATCCCTCACGGATAGAGGCTCTTACACACACACAAAGTCTTATAAACACACACGTATATACTCCTATATATGTGACGACTACCTTCTATTCCCAATCTTAACCCTCACACGTACACGCCCAATCTAACGGCGAACCTTTACCCAGAGTTGTAAACCTTCAGGCTTTTAAAGAAGTGAGGACACACACACACTTACACACTTACCCTCAATGCTGGAGAGTATAACCCTGGAGTGATCATAGGCAATGACGTTAGCGTAGCGGTTCTTTGGTTTGTTGACCTCCAGGTTGGAGTTTTCCCACGTGAACTGCTGACCGGGGTCGACGGACTACGAGGCGGGGCGAAAGACAAAGAAAACACATTGTTAGAGGATGACTAATGAAGGCAGACGTGCTGATTTTTTTCTTTCATTCTTTTGGTTTTTAATACTCAAAGCGAAAGTTTAATCATTGGCTTTCGAATGGTCGCATCGGCAAGCGGCCTGTCAGCAACAAATGGTCATTGCTTGAATGATTGAAGCCATTCATTGTGGTCGGGGGGGAAAAAACGTCTTGTCCTTGCTTGAAATGCTGATTAAAAAGTTCGGATTGGTCAATCAGAGCTCGGTCGCCAAAGAAACGGAGAAGCAATAAGTGCGTACCCCTTTTTGAATCCTCTTCTAACATCATGCATAAGCTGAGTGTTGGCACCGATGTTTCAAAACTGCTTCGACCGCAAAACTGCCTCAAAAGGCAGGAAAACGGCACCATTAAAAACCGAGTACAAATTGAGAATTAACAAGGTGTTATTGAACTTGGAACGGACGTCGAGCAAATACAATATCCTGTTTCAAGCAACGACGAGTGATGCGGGGACTTTCCGCAAGCTACCAGAGAAAGATGATAAAAGCACAATAAATTCCTCTGGGAGAGAAAGGATGGTTGTGTTAGACCAACACATTAAGTTCCTGGAGGGTAATTACAGTGTAACCACTGCTGTTAGCTGGGAGAGGCAGACATGAGGTCATTATGGGGCTGTCAATGGAGAGGGACGGAGAGGAGAGAGCCAGAGCAATTTAGCAATTCTGAATATTTTACGACACATAATTATGGTTTGGTTGAGGGGGGAAAAAATGGACAGGAGTGGTGCTGGATGCGTGCGTGTATGTGTGTGTGTGTGTGTGTTAGAAACCCAGCATCATGTGTGTCTGATTATTACACCGCAATCATTTCTGGCCTCTCTCTCTCTCTCTCTCTCTCTCTGCCTCAATCCCTCCTCCATCCATCTCTCTCGCTCCCTCGTTAAGGATTCAGCACCGAACAAAGCACACAGTCATGCAGAGAGAATGCGAGGCTCAACAGAGTGGTTCCAAACTCACACCACAATTACATACGGCTTTTCCCTCACTGTCTCTTCCACCCTCCTTTATATCCTCTCCCCAACGCTTTTCCTCCCTAAAACATCCTCGCTCTGTTTTTCTGCTCTTTGCATAACGTGTCCTTGTCTTCCTACGTCTATATCTACGTCGGACACAATTTGTCTCTCTCTCTCTCTCTCTCGTGTGGTGGCCAATTAGAGCCGTATGTCTCCTTCTCCGCCCAGAGGCCGTTGGTCTGAGCTGTTCTTTTTGTGTTGTTGTCTTGCAGGGGAAAAGAAAACATTCTCACCCCTTTAATAGCTCTCCGAGGAGCTCATTGTAATGCCAGCACTATTTGCTACACAGGGAAATATTTCCACTGATGTGTTTCTCAGTGTCACAGTTCAGCACGCCGAGTTCATGCACGTTGTTATCGCTCCAGTAGATGTAGTTTCCTTTTTGTTGGCCGTGCTGCAAGTTGGAGCCAACTAATCAAGGAGCCTTGTTTAGTTTTTTTTGTCTTTGCAGGAAACACTCCCTGTATCTCTCGGTGAGTCCGCCTCTTTAGTTCTATCTCTGTTTCGCCTCTTTTCTCCATCAGAGCGTAGAAATGAGGGCTCGATAACCATCTGGCTGAAAGCAAACTCTCTTTGAGCTCGCAATTTCAATTTCCCCTCCCCTTTTATATCCGTATAGATAACAACAAGACAGCAGAGAGAGAGAGAGAGAGAGAGAGGGAAATGTGCTTTATCTTGTATCGTTCTATGAAGACGAAATCACCCAACCCAAGACTCGATCTGCGGCACTCGCCATTGAAACTGAAACAAAACGACGAGCCGTCGATAAACACGTTCGTGACTTCATCAAAAACCAGATGAATTTCCCCAAGTTAAAGATTCCGGGGGACAGATAATCAGCATTCCTACCTCGTACTCTTGGGAGAACTTGAGATTGTCGTTCGCCTTGAGGCGCTCGATGTGATCTGCCATCTCAGAGATGGGGACGGGCGGATGACTCGCCATGCCTGCCGAGCACAGAAATAGAAAAAAGAGAGAGAGGGCCATTTTTCGATAGATGTACCAGCTAAACTCTTTCGGAGGAAAATGTTAGGAGAAAGGATTCTCAGAGGAGGTGTTGTTTAGTTCTGTCCGTAGTCAGAGGAAGCAAATGGAAGTGTTTTTTGTTTTTTATTGTTAAGTGACCATTTTCTCTCCAGGCAGAAAGAAAGAACAATGTGCATGTTGTGAAAGTTACTGAGGCACAATAACATGTCCTCAGAGTATATGCACACCGCTGGTGAAGATAAAAAAAGAAGAAGATGACGCAGGCGGTTAAAAATTTAGCATGAAATAATATTTGGGGTTTGTTTTGTTGTTGTTGTTGTTGTTGAAGAAGTAGTCCAGAGGGCGTTTTGATGAAGTCCTGCATGGGATGGAAGGTTAGTCAGCATGAAAATGGGAAAGACGGAAACAAAGATAGAAAGACAGAAAATGAAGGAGAAGATCTGTGGCGGACTAAGACCAACTAACTTGACAAACGTCGATAACCGCGGTACACTGATACACGGTAGGCTGAAAAGGGGAAACAACACCACTATTAATCTCGCAGATAACGACTAACAACACTTTGGATATCGCACGTCAAACTGCGCGCACGCGGGTCCGTCAAGTCTACCTGGAGTCTGGAAGTTGATCCTGCGGAGCTCCACGGGATCGGTGGGATGGTGGGACGACATGGCCTTGCTGCAGGGGAAACTGCCCTTCCTGCCCTCGGCTTCGGCCCGTTTCCTGGGAAAACAGATGAACGCGCAGCGTTTACGTGCACCTGATGAACCAGATCTTTTATTGCATGAACAAAAAATAAAAAGCAGCTGAATCTGGGAAAATGTGGGATTTGTGAACTTACACATAACCTCAATTTTAGGGGATTTGTGTTTGAATAAAAAGGACCAGACTAAGCCACATCAAAATTGCTCTTTGGACATTTACGGGGATAACTGTAATTTTCAGGAAATTTCTGTTTTGAATCCTCGCAGAGCTTTTGAGTTGACTGCTGGTTTAGTGTTGCAGCTTTTTATATGTTAATGACTGGCTCTGGTCTGGGATGGAGGTGGGTGATTGCCAAGAGTTAAAACTGACAAATACTCTCTGCTAAAATCACCTGAACATGCTCCCTACTCTGAATATTCACAGCTTGATTCTTATAACATATATCTTTACCAAATGCACTGCATTAATTAGTGTAGGTTAGTATGCAATCATCAGAGAAAACATCTCTCCTGCTATGTGATATCTGTAGCGTTTCTTTGCAAAGACTTTGCAAGGAAAATACCCCCGTAGCGCAGAGGAAATGGTAATAGGTGGTGTTTGTTTACCTGTCAGGTTTGCTGGATCCAAACAGGGAGAGGAGCAGATAAAAGAACAGACAAGGATGAATAAAATTAGTGTCCAATCAACAAACATCAGAGAGCAAAGCTGAACTCATCATCCTGCCCGTCTCATTAAAAATAATTAGTTTATATATGTTAAACAGCAGCTCGTACGGACCATCAGCGGATGTAAAGTGACACACAGCGCGCCCTCTAACACCTACGACGTAATAACACACTGGAAATATGTTGCAAGTGTTAATGTCCGTGCATCACCTCGGGCTGCACTGCAGGGTTTATGAACTTTACATTATTACCACAGAGGTCAATCATTTCGCGATGCCGCGTTCACAGCAATTATTCATGAGCATTAGAGAAAGCTCAGATGATTATCAGGAACAATGCTAATGGGCGATAATGTTATCTTCCCCTAACCGTTGTATGAGCCTGTATATCATTCTTAAGAACAGATGACACAGTTACATTTCTATGAAAGCCTGTGAGCTAAACGCCGATGATTAATATCACAGATGTTAGTTCTGTATGTTCAATAAATAATGGAAACACATAATAACCCATCTGGGGCTTTGCTAGAAGTCCAGGATTATTTTCCCCACCCTGAAGTAGAGCAGAGGTTTTCTTTTAACTGTTGGGGGAAAGTTGAGTCAGGCAAAGATACTGCATGCGGTGAAAGAGCAATTAAGGTCTTTTTCAAAGCCTTAGTGGCTGATTTGCTGCAATTTTCATCAAAATTCATACCTCAGAGTCAGAAAGTATGACAAAGATATAAAGATAATTATCCACAATTAGAAGATGGTCCTTTTAACGGCAGAACTTGTCTGAGAATTGTCACGTTCTTAAGTTGACTTCAGTAGCACGGGACCCACAACTTTGAGTATTATGATCTCCAAAATCAGAGAAAGATAAATAATGTTAAAACAAATGACTCGTCCAGGGTGTACCCACCTCTCGCCCTACGTCAGCTGGGATGGGATGTTTTTTTTATGTTGCGCTATCAATACTGTTTGATATTAGAGTCCTCTGTGGGGGATTTACAGTATCAGACAAATAGTGCGTGCCTGTTCTGAGGGATAACTTACATTATATCTTTGTTATGACCTTGTTCTGTTGAGAGCTGCGGCTTGATAGGACAGCCTAACCACAGGAAATACTATAACACACTGCTCAAGAATACAAGTTCGTCCCTGTGGAGTATCTGTTGCCCTTCATCTCGTATTCACCAAAACTCTTTCACTCTGCCTCCTTCATCCTTTCTTTTCTCACCGATCTAAAACTCTTTTCTACATCTTCCTCGCTCCATCACGCCATCCTTACCTCTTGAAGAGGAGAATGGCGATGACGATGCAGACGATGAAGATGACAGCGAGCACGGGCCCCACCACCCACAACAGGCCCTCTTCCTCGTCCACGATTGGCTGAGGATCCACATCCGATGAGGTCACGGGATCAGAATAAGGGCTGGTGGCGTACATCGTCTGCAGGGAGACGGTGGTTTTGTTTGTTTTCACACAGTAATGAGACTGAATGTCGATGTTTGAACAGTGTGGGTGTGTTCGTACTCACGTTCTCAGAGAGGTCCAGCAGTGCCAGCACAAAGAAGACATACTCCTGTCCGTTCAGCAGCGGGCGGTTGCGGAAGTCGCCGTAGTTTCGCCCGTCGCCCAGCGTGAACTCCTGGGGGAGGGTCTTAAAGTGAGCGGTGACGTAAGCCCTGGGATCCGATTGGCTGGCCTGTCTGCGGATGCGCAGGGCGCGACTGACGCTGGTCCTGTTGATCTCTTTGAGGAGCTGAGAGGGACGAAGAACACATCAGGAGGAGAGGTTGAAAAGATGAAAAATTCTAGAGTGCAACATCAGTCACACTGCAAATGAGTAGTTTATTTTCTCTACAGTAAAAGCAATTTAGTTATCTCTCTACAATTGTAATATTTCCTGAAATAATTGAGTATTTCTGGGAAAAGAAAGGCAGTTTTGGCAGTTTTACCGTGCACAAAAACCCTCATCAGCGAAGGAACAACGGGCTGTAAGGAACATTATCACTGCAGCACGAATGTCTTCATCAACTGACTTGCATTTATCCATGGAGACAGTGAGCACCATAAAAAAAACTCCACTGAAACTAATCTCACGCACATGAATGTGCTTTCAGAGAGAGCGTAATGAGGTGAGGAAGTCTTTAGAAAAAGGAATTACACGAGAAATGTTTTGTGAAAGTATTGTTTGGACCGAACAGGCGAAGGACGGCCCGGGTCATCTACCTTTGCATAATAAGATACAAATAGTCCGGAGTCAGACTCGGAGCTATTCTTTATTTACGTGACCAGAAAACTCAGTTCAACAAAATGTTTTATTCGTCAGTCAAAGGTCTTCGGAGACGAGAGAGAGTTTGCAAACAAGTAGTACGGATAAAAAATTAAAATACAAATATGATAAGAGCCGAAATCCACACATATTAAAGAGCAGTGATCAGACAACAATATCCAACAGAACAAACGCATTTATCAGCCTTTATAGCTGCAGGTTAAACATCAGCATACCTCAGAGTATTCAGCTATTTATTGGTGTGATCTCCTGTTTTACCTCATCCAGGTTCATCTGGTCGGGCTCCTCCCAGGGATTGAGGAACTTCCCTCCTCTCTGCTTCTTCAGCGGCACCACCACCACGTAGTAACCCCTGAAACACAGCATGCACTGGGTTTAGGCTTAAAGGCTTACATATATATTTCAATACGTCAGCTCCTGAAGAAACATCAGTGAGGAATAGTTCTGGACATTCTGGGGTGTACATTTATTTCTGTTTTGTAGCGGAGAGTCAGACTGATGATACGAAGCTACATGAGGCATCCAGTTATTCCGTGAAGGTTCTCAGGTCGTCCGGGTCATCTTTCTTTGAGAAGAGGAAAATCTGGGGCAACTGGACTTGGTTGTAGGTCCATGAAGACGTTCCACCTTCTTCACAACTGAAGAAGCCTCTTACGGATCCACAACCAAGTCCTGTTGCAGGAGATTTAACCAACTTTTGTGGAAACCCCCACAAAGTTTGGCTCTGTTGTTATTTATTGAGTTTAGGACCAGAGTATAGGATTTAGAGGATTGCTGTGTATGCTTATAGCAGTCCCTCTCCTTCCTAGCATGAAGGAGGAAAAAAACTTCTAACAAACGATACAACAGGCTCATTCTGTGGTGCAAAGACACAGCAATTCCTTATTTCCAGGTGATCATACACTAATGAATCCCAGAGTTTTTGCACACTGAACCTTTAAGGTTCAAGCGCTAAGGCTGCTGGTGGTAGCTTCATTTTTTCTCATGTAATTCTTGGCAGTTAGGTCAAAACTATTCCAATGATGTTCTCTCTGTTTTAAAGAATGATGGAGTGTTGGATCATTAATACAGCATATTGCTGCAGTAGCAGCTGTGATACCGCACTCTAACAGTGTGGTTGTTTTTGGAGCCGAAGGCCGAAGTCTGAAGCCAAAACAATATCACTGGAGAAAGGGGAATTTTTCAGAGGCAGTCAGACCATAAGCGATGAGGGCACAGACACCGAAATCATCCACGAGTCCGTTAATAGATGACTCACTCCAGCGCTCCATGACTGCACTCGAGCATATTGAGCCGCCTGTTCTGTGTGATACAGCAGGAGATGCAATGATAGGTGCTTAAATCTGGTAATTTTGCACTTAGAAAGGAAAAAAAACCCAAATCTAGTTTTAAAATATGCTTGCAGTGTGTTATATTTTTGTCAGCTGATTACAGTTCGTATCACTTTCTGGGATCAAGGCATCTAAAATCCAAAAAGACTCGAGACTGAAGAGCAAAATGTTGGTAACGGTTCAGTGATTCAGGATGTGCTTCAACGCTGAAGGACTGCTACCACTTCTATATTTGTTCCTGGTTACAAAAAAGCACATGAGATTATGAGCTTTGTGCCTTCATTGGGCCTGTTGTGGGAGTTCTCAGACTTGCTTTGCTGCCAACTCAGACAAATCCCTCCAGATAGACCAATAAATGAAAAGCAGCAGCAGGAGGGAGACGTGGAATTACCTCCCAAGGTCTGCAGAACAACTCGCCTGAAAACAACCTAATTGGAGCACAGGTTGCTATTAAAAAAAATACTTAGATGTTGTTGTTTTTTTTACGGTAAAGAACTGGGCAGAAGAAAACAGCACTGTACTGTAATAAATACAATATAACCTTTTCTAATATTACGCTAAAACATATTAGTACTGTTGATTTCACGTATAAGGTTGGAGTTTTATTCCAAGATTTTATAACGTCTTTAGATTCTACTGTGAAAAACTGCCAAACCATGCCAGTAGAAGACTAAAAGACAAATATTATGGTGTTTGACTGTACAATTAACAATCTCTAATATAAAATACTACTCTATTTTGTATAAATTCCCTCCAAATGCTGTTTAAATAAAGGTTTTGCCATAAAATAATTCCCTCCAAATGCTGTTTAAATAAAGGTTTTGCCATAAAATATGACTGTTTTTAACTGTCAGCTGTGGTTGCCAGAATTTCATCGTAATAAATACGGTATAAGCTTTTCTAATATTACGGTAGAAGGATATTAGTACAGTTGATTTCATGTTATGACAGTAAAAGAATATTTTATTATATTTTAAAATATGCCATTAAAATATTACAGTGTTTTACTGTACAATTAATACTACTTTATTCTTTAATTCCCTTTAAATGCCATATAAATAAAGATTTTGACATATGACTGTTTTACTGTACAGGGTAAAACACACTCATGGCATTTTACAGTTTTTCCCTGTAGTTTTTTTTTACAGTGTAACTCATCCATCACAAATACCTGACTTTCGCTGTGGTCTGCACAGTTGGTAGCTGCACAGTCACCATGCCGTCTGCGTTGGTCTTTCCCACCACCGTGGGTTTGGTTTTGAGTATGTCCGGGGCGGTGGTGGCAGTGACGCGGTGCTGCAGACCCCCGGCACTGTTGGCCCGGTTGGTGAGCAGGAAGGAGTACTGGGTGTCGGGCTCCAAGCCAGTGATCAGCTTCTGAGTCTGCTTCCCATCCACTTCCACAGACTGGCCCTTTCCATACAGGATCTGGACACGAGGCGTGACGGAGTTTGAGAGTTAAAAGCTGCACAAGTTCTTAAACAGCAGCCAAAGCAGCTTGGTGTTTATTTCAGAGAGCTTATTATTTTTTAATCCCCCCTTTCATTTTATTGCTATACTTGATTATACTTTAGCACGACGTCTCCTTGTTTTTGCATGTTGTCTTTACTGTTGCTGCTGCGCCTCTATCTGCTTTACATTAAAAGCCTTCCAGCAGCTCAAGAGGCGTTACATGACAGGAAGTGTTGAAATTAATGAACAGCAACCTAACGCAGAGAAAAATAGGCGATGAAAGGTTGGAATTAAAAATAATAAATCGTGCTAAACTTACAGTGTGAGTCACTGTAGAACAGATAATATCCCCATCCTTTATTTGCACCCTGTCTTTGAATTATGGTGTTTGTTTAACTACATTTAAATATGATAAAACGCAAATGTACGCACGGTGAATGGCTGAGCGGGGTTCTTGTCTCGGATCTCCCAGGACAGCAGGACGGAGTTCTTCATGGCAGCTTTGACTCTGAAGTTGGTGGCAAAAACTACAAAGTACAAACAAGATAAAAACAAATAAACGTGAATATGATCCCTCATATTCTCATTTAATCTCTCTGCTGAAGCAAAATTAACAGCCTTACCTGTGTTTCTCTCTCTAGTACCAGTCTCAAGCTATCTATCTGCTCTGATCAACTCACAGTGAGTGTGACTGGACAGGGATACTAGACCCAAGACTCTTACCTTGCTTTGGGAAAAGGACGTTGGGTCTAAGACTACAGTGACAAGACAATGAAAAAGGACACTTAGGATGTTGTCACCAGATGTTGTGTGTGTCTGAGTGTGTGTGCACAAATGTGCTGTTAGGAAGTTGCAGTCCTGAGCGATGAAGATGGGTTGTTAGGAAGCGAGTGAGAGTCCTACCTTGGTCTAGCCGCTGCGTCCTAAACTGGACACTGGGGCTGTACGGCCCGAGGCCGACAGCTGTGAACGCGCACAACCTGACGTCATACACAGTATCGGGACTCAGACCCTCCAACAAAACACTCGACCCCGGGGCGGGCACCACAACTTCCGAGGCGTTCCCTCGACTGTTTATATCCTTGTACAGCACGGAGTACTTCACAATTTTCCCGTTTTGCTCAACCAGCGGGACTGATTTCCACGCCAGCCGGAGGGAGGCGGCAGAAGCCTCCTCTAAGATAACGTTTTCCGGGTATCCACTCGGGGCGTCTTCTGGAGTGGTCACCTCCTTTACTGCCTCCTCTCCGTAGCCCATTTTGTTACGGGCGGAGAGCTTGAACACATAGTTAGCTCCCTTGTGGATGTCCTGAGCGGTGTAGCGGTTCTCCTTGGTGGGGAACTCCACCACCGTAAAGGGAAGGACGTCGACGCGGCCGAAGGTGAGGCGGTACCCCAGGAGCGGGGTTGGTGGGTTGGGCGATGGGTACCACTGAAGCAGAGCGGTACCTGAATCAGTGACACTCACCATCAGTTTGGGTTTCTCGGGCACTAGAAAGCAGGAAGGAGAATGATGAAAAGATAATTAGAGGATAATTGCAAGGCACATAATTAATTCGCCTCAAGCAAAACTACAAAATATGATTAATACGGTATCAAATGATTTCCTCTTAGTGGCATAGCAAGGTGTGACAGAGTGAGACATAAACCAGTTCAATCATTTAATGGCCTCTAATGATCATTAGTGATGCTTTAGTCTCAAAGATCATTACAAACTAAGTGTGTTTGCGTTTGCAGAGTCTGTGTAGACACACTTACGCGGCAGGGCGGAGCAGACGGTAACCGGTTTGCTGCGTGCACCATCGCCCTTTGCAGTGTAAGCACCCACTGATACAGAGTAGGAAGTGTCTGCCTTCAGGTCTCCAAGAATCACCTCCTGCGCACAAAAACAACAAAGAGCACCGTCAGCTGCAAAAAGGCAACTATGTGTGCCTTCAGGACAATGAGCAGGGCTTTCATTTAATAAGAAAAATGGGTCATGCTGGTCATCGCTGATGAAAAAGGTGCAGCCCCAGTGACCCAGAGGCACAAGTCTGTGTTTTTTGTCTAAGGTACAGCGAGTTACTCAGCTCTGAAACACATTTTCTAAACCAAACTCAAAACAACTCTATCGAATTATCTCAACGCTCGCAACGCAAAATGTCATTTAACCACGCAGGCACTTGAAACTCATTTAGATTTGCCTCCGTCTGAACACTTAACACAATATTTTCTTTATCTCTTGGCCTGCGGAAAGCATACATAATCATGATAATTTGGCAATACCGCAATACAGATGATTCATATCATCCGTTATCTATGTGTTTTTCTCAGCGTCCTTTATTAGAAATTCCGGAGATTACAGAGAAGACAGAGACCTCCTGCTGGGTTTTAAAGGCCTCGCTCTGGTCTTAGGAGATTTCAAAGCAACAATCTCATAAAAGTGACTCATCTACTGTCTGCGCTTTCTCTGTTATTACTGTTAAATAATGTGCTTAAAAAAAAAAAAAAGGGGGTTTACTCACATATTCAGTTGAATCATCATATTCCCACTGAACGACGGAACGGTGTGGAGAAAAAGGGAGAGAGGAACACACATATTATTTTAGGATATGATCTAAAAAGACACACAAGTCATCTCTTACTAACACAGAAGCTTCACTTTGAAACGGTTAGCAGCAACTGGGAGGTATAACGACATCGAGGTCCATTTAATAATGCTCAGATTTAACCTGGTCAGATCAGGCCAGATTCTTTTTAATTAAAGAAATAGTTTGACAATTAAGGAGATTTTCTTTTTGGCTGCAGCTTCATATTTAATGGGCAAGTATAAGAGTCAAAATATCAAAATATTGATTTTTAAAGAAGTTCTGCTCAATTTATCAATTTATTTAACATCGTTTATAAATATTTTTAATGCGCAAAGATTACAAGGGAACTGGATTTAGAAGCTGTGACAGATTGCACAGTCAATGAATTTCTTATCTGCAATAATAGATCATTGACAATAAATATTATTGTATTATAAAAATGGTGCTCATATAAAATGCATTGTGTAAAAGGCCTTCATAAAACAGTTTATGACACGTGATGTTCATTTGATAATAAGAGTGTCACCTGAGAGTCCTCTATGAGGATGTCCTTGATGAAGGGCTGACCCTGAGGTTCTCCGTAGTTCATCCTCACATAGTGGACTTGGTAACCTCGGATCTGACCGTGCTGCCGTTCGGGCGCCGGCGCTCGCCATTTCACCCTAACGGCCGAGGCGTTCACGGTCTCTGCCTCCACCCCTCGCGGAGGACCGCTTGGAACTAAAAAATGCATTTTGGGATAGAGGTCAGGGGTCATAGATGATGGGCACTCAAAGCTCTTAAGTAAAGGCCCTCTCTAATCAAAAATATATCGGTTTCAGGGGCAGATAAAAAAAACCCAAGAGCTGAAAAAAAAAGTAAAAATACAACCCCTCCAAAAAGTCTAAAACTGCTCTGTCTGGGAAAAAAGTCAAAATAGTAAAAAAATGAGAGTGCTTGAGGAAAAACATGGAGTAAAAAAGCAGATAAGAAGCAAATGTAGAGAAAGATAAGAATGGCAGATAGAAAAGGATTTGTTGCCATGGGCAGATAAACAGTGGCAGGCAGTCAAAGAGAAAATACTGTTATCAAGAAAAAACACTCTCGTACTGCCAAAAACTACACTTCTCACAAAAAGAAAAAATATATATATATTTAAGTAAAAAAAAAAAAAAAAAAACTCCTGCCACCTCGTGCTATCTGGCCCATGCATAAGTGCTCCAATGAAAGCTGAAGTTTCTTATTGGAGACATTGGTAATATGGAATATTAAGTATCAAAAATATTAAATATACTTAAGTTTTAATGAAATCGACCGTTCAAAGTTGATTTAAAGACATTCAAACAACTGTCTAAGCACTGGAGAGGAGCTGGAAGGGCGGACGGTCAGTGAAAAAAGGTGTGGGAAGGCCAAGGTACAGCTATAGCCAAAAGGGTTTGCTTTGGTATTGTTAGTGGAGAATATTGTGGGAAAATCCCAACCATCCATTTTCCCGAAAAAATAGGGGATTTTTTAGAAGAAAGGGGGAAAGATGCTGGTAAAAAAAAAAAGAAAGAGGATAAAGCGGCTTCTGGAGGAAAACAGGGTTGCTGTTGACAAGAGAAAGCAGTGGTGAGGGAGAAGCAGGAGGAGATTTCCGGGGTTTTCTGGCGGTTATGAAGGAATAAAGAAGGTTTTCAAAGCTGGAGGGTCTGACAGTGAGTCTTAAATGCATCATCATCCGTTCAGACTGGAGCTCAAGCATACGGAAAGCGCCTGGTCAGTGGAACAAACCTGTTAGTTTAGGGTGCTTTGAGCTTCGTTAGCGCTACGTTAGTGAGGTGAGCCATTGTTAGTGGGGCGGACCGTCCTAAGACAGGCGGGCGAGGGGATGGGGTTGGGGAGTTTTGTTTGGGAACATACCATCTTCCTCCGTGCGGATAAGCAGCTGTAAACTTTCTGGTCCATCCCCAGCTTCCGTCTGCGCCCGAACCGTTACGCCGTACTCAGTCCATTTTTCCAGGTTTTCCAGGAGATACGGAGAACTTTCCGGAGGGATTCCATCAATTCTTTTAGACACCTTGTTGCTGGCCTCGGTGGTGGAGTACTGGATGGAGTATCCTGTAATGACGCCGTTCTGAAACTCCAGAGGTGGTGGAGCCCAACTTACCAGGATGCTGGTAGAACTGGGACTGGTGCATGTGATGTCCTGGGGAGGTGCTGAAGGAACTGATTGGCCATTTTTGTTTTGTTTGAGGAGGCACAGTAGGGTTTGGTTTGGGTAAATGTTAAATATTTGGTCGTGTGTGCGAGTTGTTGTTATTGGTGGGTGGAGAGGTGAGGAAGTGAGGTTTGCCATGAAGGAATGGGGGGATGAAATTGAGCAGACGAGAGACAGAGAACAAAAGACAAAGAAACATAAAATGAAAACAAAACACTGGAGAACAGAAGAAGCTCTTACGAAAAAAAAATGACTAGAAAGCAAGATGGCTGAACAAAGATACTGAATGATGGACGTCAACTTCTTTCAGGGTCGAAATGTTTGAATCATGAAAACAGGTGGATGACTTAAAAGTGATGCAACACAAAAAACACTGACTACAGCTTTAACACACAAACATACCTGCCCATAACTTACTTGTTCTTACAGCCTACCCAAGCCTCTGTGATCCATCATGGAGTTCATCTCTATCTACAAACCTCTGGGTTCTTACCTTCTTTACACTGTTTCTTTTACAGACCTCAGATTGGTAGCCAACAAATTAAGTTTGCTTGTTGTTTGGTGCCATATTTGCTGAATTAAATTATATATTTAATTAGCTAATTATTTAGACATTTGTTGAAATATCAGATCTGAGGTCAGTTGAGGTCTGGATTCATGACGGCTCTTTTTTTGACAAAGCAACAACAACAACCCAAATGTCTCATCAAATACTGTTTGTATCGTTCGAATTCATGACCCGGCATTTCATATATTTGTGTTTTGGTTCTCATTTTTGCATTGTCAGAATAGAAACCTTCTCTCTCTCTCTCAAACAAACACACATTCACACACAGCAGTATCTACGGTTGGACCTACGAGTCTGTGGCGTGTCGATGGACACTTCGTTGGTATACGCCCCGATGCCATGCTTGCTCCTGGCAGCTAGCTGGAAGGTGTAGGTGGAGAAAGGCTTCAGGTTCTTCAACAGGTAGGAGGTGGCAGGGTCGAAGCTCACTTTCTTCTAAAAGGACGTGAAGACAACAGGGAGGTGGATGACGTCAGGTCACGAGAAAAACAAAAGGGTTGTATTAACGTCTCTACATTCTTTAAATCAACATTGCGTCCAACTTTTATCCCATAAACTAACAAATGTTCAACCATGTTGATGATGCCAGACGAGTAAAGACTTTTAGTGGTTGGTGAGAGCTTAGTGAAATACACCGAGCTGGGCTGACTGCTGTTGGACTAGTCAGTAATATTAGCTGGCTTCTATGTCTTGTGTTGTTGCACAAATTTGTCGACCAATCCTTACCTCCTCTGTGTCATCAGCACGTCGGTAGACCAGTTCATACCCTGTGATCTGGTTGTCGGGACCACCCTGAGGAGGGGCTACCCAGGACAACTGGATACTGGTCTCAGACTTGGCCTCACCCTTAAATTCTGAAGGCTGTGATGGAACTACAGAGTTGAGGAAAAACAGGAGTAAAAAATATGTCACATCTGTCTAATGCATAACCTCACAACCTTCTCCTGCTTTCTATCACTTGCCTCCAGTCTTGGCTATAATCTGCAGGTCCTGGGAAAGTGGTCCATCTCCTACAGAGGTGAAGGCCAGCACTCTAATGTAATAAGTCTTGTTAGGAGTCAAACCCTGGATGGTGATGAAGTTGGCGCTGCGCACCATCTGCTTCTCCCACTGCACAACACAACATAATACATGAATGCAAGTAGGTCTACACACATGCACGCTCATATATTAGACACATACAGACAAGTTTAAAGACAACAAAATCAACTGAAACCAAACAAACGCAGGTACACACACCTGGTTGACTGACAGCGTGTTGTCTGAGGTGTAGTAGACTCTGTAGCCCACCACCTGTCCGTTGGGTTCCTCAGGTTCATCCCAGTGGATGATTGCTGTTGTGGTGCTCAACATACGACCTCTGACCTGCAGGGCGAAGAGGAAGAACTTCAGCAACACAACTGTGCCGTCATTGCACTGGAGCAAGTTTTGTTGGAGAAAGTTTTTTGGGAAACTGTAGTCATTTTTATGTCAGACAGACTTCATACTGTGTAACAACCAAGTGGAGGTTATTCTGGAGAAACAGTAATAATACATTGACTTTCCAGCTAACTTGTTTTTCACACAGGATCAAAACTGCATCCTTGACTATCACTGTTTTTGGCCTTCAACCAACCTGTCGAGGAGGTGAGGAGGGGGCTTGCTCAGCTGTGCGAGCCTCCACCACGTCGCTGGAGGGGCCCTGGCCGATGGTGTTAACGGCCGCCACCCGAAAATCATAGTGGGAGTACGGGCTGAGGCCGCCCACGCTGTAGCGCGTCGTGGCGATGCCATCAATCTCTTTGTAGGGGTCCTCGGACCCTTTGGCACGGTGCTGTAGGGAGGAGAGAGAGAATATACTGATTTAAAGCTGCATGAGCCGACTCTGCACAGAGGAAGATAGTAGGTATGGCAAAATCCCTCGACATAATCAACTGTTTATTTTTGTAATTTTCTACATTGTAGATTAACAATGAAGACATCAACACTATGAAATAACACGTATGGAAATATGTAGTGAACCAAACTAAATTTTGGCATTGACCTTTGAATAAATCTCTAAAGCACCTCCACACCATGACATCTCCTTCATGCTTCAGGGTGGGAACCACACATGCAGATACCATCCATTCACCTTCTCTGCGTCTCACAAAAACCCCAAATTTGGACTCATTAGACCAAAGTCCAGCTTTCCACTGGTCTAATGACCTTTTATTGTGTTTCTTAGGTCAGTCGTGGTTTCTTTGCAGAAATTGTCTCCTCTCAGCAGTTGATGTTGAGTTTTGTGTCCCCTACTTAAACTCTGTGAAGCCTTTATGTGGGCTCTAATGTGAGGCGCTGTTCATTTCTTAGGCAGGTAACTGCAGTGAACTTGTCCTTGGTCTTTCCTTTCCTGGGGCAGTCCTCGTGAGAGCCAGTTTCATCATCGTGTTTGATGATTTTGGCATATATTCATACACAGAAATTAACATTTTCTGCACTGAGTGACCTTCATGTCTTAAAGTAATAATGGATGGTCATTTCTCTTTACTTAGTTGAGCAGTTCTTGCCATGATATGGACTACTACAATAATCCAATAGGGCTATTAGCTACCTCTGAACAACATAACTGATGGTGACAAACTCATTGAGAAGGCGAGAAGATTCATTTTTGACCAGGCACACCTGAAGAATCTAAAATATAAAACATATG
This sequence comes from Larimichthys crocea, assembly GCF_000972845.2. NCBI lineage: Eukaryota > Metazoa > Chordata > Actinopteri > Sciaenidae > Larimichthys > Larimichthys crocea. Next base: position 9,681,496 of record NC_040020.1, read on the forward strand.
ATAATAAAACCAAATAATCCCATATGTTGCTTCATAGTTTTGATGTCTTTAGCATTAATTGACAATGCAGGAAATAATAAAAACGAAGAACATGGAGTGAAAGCCAACAAACCAAGCCAGCAGAGTACTCAGTCACTGTGTCAGTGCGGCCATTTGTGTTTCATTCTTAACATTTCAAATCATTACTCCTCGTGGGCACACAGCACCACATTTCATTTGAGGAATTTGATGCTTAGGAGAGACAGGGAACTCTTTTCTTTTGCAGCCCTACTTACCGACTTAGGCCGTTAATAACAGTTTATGTTCATCCAAAAATCTCGTGCAGCTTTAGCCGTCTTAAGACCTGTGTCTCAAAGAAACCTGTGTGCACATGCTGCAGCGCCTCGGTGTCTATGACACACCTGTATGATATAGTAGGAGACAGGCTCGGGGTTGCCAGAATCCCAGGTGAGTGTAATGCTTGTTGCGGTTCTCTCCGTCACCACAGGGGTACCAGGAGCCTTCGGTAGAGCTGAAAGAGGCAAGAAATCGAGATCTTAGACACTATATCTTTATCTTTAAGAAATATCTGCACTCAGAAAAGAAGAAAATCAAATTCTGCTGTCCATGTTCAAAATAAAATACTCCATCCTCCTCATATACATGCCAATGAACCCACCTTTCACAATAATCTGCGCCACCGCCTCAATCACGCCAAGCGTCGACATGGCGACACACGTGTAATTGTTGGACTGGCGCACGTCAGTCAGCTCCAGGACGTTGCGGCCGATGGGCATGTCATCCTCGGGTGTCAGGTCTTCAGCTCCCAGCATCCACTTCACGTACGGCATCGGGGACCCGACCGCCACGCAGGTGATGTTGACGTTCCCCCCTGGCATGATCTCGCTGTCAGCTGGGGGGATGGAGAAGCGAGGGGGGACACGACGCACTGGACCAGATAGTAATGAAAGGAAGGCAGGAGAGGAGAGAGGTGATTAGAAATGCATGACTGTGTTGTTCAGCAAAGTGCAGAACAGTGGATAACAATCTATCTATGCACTGTATGGTGTGGTGATTTTTTTATTTTTTTCTGTTGTGCTCTGAGATGAAGCTTTAAGGCATTCAGAAAAGACTGCAAGCATTCAGACAGTCACCGCCAGGGCGTATGTGATATCAAAATGTTTTATTCATGGTGTTTTTTAGGTGTGCTCCATTAAATATTTTATGAACTGAATCACAAAAGATACTCATGAAAAAATCTCACAGCAAACGCACACATGCACTCACGGGAAAAAAAAGAAAAAAGAGAGGACGCAGGGTACAGTGTATCTCAAGTGTACAGGCAGGTTTAAACCTTCAGTACCTCACATAAAACAGCCAAGACACACAAACACAAATGGCAGTTTAATGGAAGAAAAGAAAATATTCGGGAGAGACTCAAAAGAGCCACACACAGACGTTACTGTACCAACCTTCTCGCAGCTCTGCAGAGGGAGGTATAGAGCACGGCGGGAGGAGGAGAGAGAGAAAAGAGAGGAAAAACAGAAAATACCGGAGACAGAGAGAAAACAGGTTAGACAAAGGAGCATGGTAATGTGGCAACAGACAAAGCCAAAGAGAAAAAAAAAGGATGAAAGAAAAGAGAGAAAACAGAGGCCATCGATGGTCAGAGAGCCTTCCTGTTTAAGGCGGCCTCCGCCTGCCGGCTGTCTCCACAGACCGCCTGTCAAACACTCACTGAGCAGCTCTGCAAGATTTTACTGGCCCTGCAAGCACTGTTAGCCGCACATCACTGACTCTGCACTGCTTGTGTGTGTCAGTGTGCACATGTGTTTAGTGTTTATATATATATAGATGTCCGAAAATCATTGGAGGATGAAAATGTCTCGCTCACGGAATCAACCTGAAACACTGTAATGAGACACGTTCAGCACCAGGAATGGAAATCTATGTTTACACAGTCGTCAGTGAAGCGTTTAATATTTTAAATGGATTTGTGTGGATTGTGAGTGAAAGTGCATAAGCACGTTTTGTTTTTTTTTAATATAAATTATTTATTTAATGAATTTTCAACAGGAAAAAAGAAAAAGAGCCTTTTAAACATACATCACGGTGAACAAGATGAAAGTGTAAATGTCGGGGCGGTCGGTAGCGTAGTGGGTTGAGCGGCCGCCCCGTGTGTGGAGGCTATAGTTCTCGCTGCAGCTGGCCCCCGGTTCGAATCCCACATCGGACGACTAATTTACTGCGTGTCATTCCTTCAGCTGTACTATCATTAAAGGCAATATTCCAGCCTCGACTCTGCTGTTTATGTCCACCTCAGCTGGTAAACTATCGATATCAAGGCTGTCCTCCATCAATCGAAGCTATTCAACTATTTTAGATCAAAATCAGCGTAATCCACGTTAATGGCCACCTGACATTTCCACCTTGCACGGATATGACGTGTTCTGTGTGTGCCTAATCTAATCGAGGTTGTTCTAGTCAGTGTTTAAAACCCCAGCAGTCCATTTCAGAAGCTGCTCTCCGCTTGTTGAAGGAAGCGTCAGTCTGCACAGAGCAGCTTAAACTAGCCGGAAATCAGACACATTGAGAATCTGGTTCTGGAAAAATAAAACACTCCATGCAAACTTGGTATAAACATTGAACTATGTAGCATATTTTCATATTCAGAAGCACATAAACCAGAAAAATGAGCAAGTTAACAAAGTCTGGCTGGAAAAATTCTGAAGATCTGAAGTCGTGTATTCTTAAATCACAGCTCAAAACGTTATTTGTTCAAAGCTCTCCTCCTTCCATCGATCCTACATACATGATGTACGAAAACATCTTTTCACTGGTCAATAAGACTCGAAATGCTGAGCTTAGACACAAGAAGAATATGCAAATTAAATATAACGAAAAGAGTCGAAATCATGAAGAGTGGAGTTGTTTTGATCGGACAGTGCAGGACAGATGTGTGTATGTGTGTGTGTGTTTGTTTCGCATCCCTCTGAGCTATGTTGCAGTCAGAGGAGCATGCCACGCTGTTTAAAGCATTTATTTATTTAGTTTTTTAGTTTTTTGGTGGGCAGACAACAGAGCAAAAGACCACGGGAATAAAAATGTCTCCAAGATTCAAACATTTGGTGGGCTAAGTGTGTGCATGTGTGTGTGTGTGTGTGGATGTGCCTCGCGGAGGTGTGATGCCTGTCAGATTTGGGGAGAAACACACGAGTCGTAACCAGACAATGATTTGGTTTTTCCTCAGAGGTCTAAAGGCTAAGAAGGGAGGGCAGAGAGATTAATAGCCTGAGTGAAACATTAAAAAAGCCGTCCAGTTTTATGGATCTATGGCAAAGAATTATAAAACGCGGCAGGTTTAATGGCATCATATCACATTAATATGATAAACGCACTCTCCTTGCAGAAAAAATCTATGTATAAAACTCGTGAATATCTTCTAGAAAGAGACGTCCCCATCTGCACATCCATTATCAATGCGATCCTTAAGTCTAAGTGCTCTAATTGAACTCTGCTCGCAGGTTTTTATCCCCCTCTTACCTCTCACATAGAGGTTAGCCGGGGTGGAATAGCGTGTCCCATCGCTGTTGGTGGCGACACACTCATACTTCCCTTGGTCTGACTCCTCGCTCATCTCTATCTGCAGGGCACCTGGACGGATGAAGAGTAGAAGATAGAGAGAGGAGAGGAAGAGGGAAGTCACACAGAGAGATAGCGAGGAAGAAAGAGCAGTTACACCAAAGCGGAAGACATCGGATAATCCATAAATACATAGAAATAAACACGACAGAGGAATGGTAAGAACTGCATAAAGGGTCAATGAATCTGAGGGAGTTTTTTCAGCAAGAACAAGCTGAACTCTGTATGAGGAACACAGGGCTAAAAAATAAAAAATCTATTGGGAGAAATTAGCGAGTTTCTACCACTGTCAGCGAGAATCTGCCCAGAGCAAAGGGTCAGCTTCCTGATTTAGACATGGGAAGAGAAGAAAAAAATAAAATAAAAAATAAAAAAGCACCGATACAAAGCCTACAAAAAAAAAAGAATGTAGTCTTCATGCAAGGCAGCAACAAATAAACCAAAAGCAACAAAATATGTGGAGCAATCCAGTCATAAATACAGTATGTGGAAAATTCTCTGCTGAAAATTAAGATGCAGTTATATCAGGGAGCAAATCATGTTTTAGTTTTCAAGGATAAAAATGTGACAAAGATATATCGCCATGGCAATAAGAAGCCCACCCACCCACCCAACAAAACCCTTTTCGGATCCACCAATGGGATCAGGAGTGTGATGTCATTTTTATAAAAAAAACACACCCAAGTTAAAGGAGGTAAAGACATCAACCGACCTCCATCGAGGCCATCAAAAAAAAACAAAAAGGAACGACATACGCAAAGCCTTGGGAAGGGACCGACGCTTTTCTCGCTCCCTGAAAACAGAAAAACTGTCAAAAAAGTCAACCAGAGTTGTTTTTTTGTAAATTATGTAATTTATTTATTTTTTATTAAAAGATGGTGAAGGCAAAAAAGCGCCCATAAAAACTTTATCGAAAAAGTGGTTGTTTGGGGCTTTTTATCGGTAATGAGAGAGAAAAGAGGAAGTAATGGTAAAAAACCATGAAGGAAATGTGTGTGTGTGTGTGTGTTAATGGTAAAAAACCATGAAGGAAATGTGTGTGTGTGTGTGTGTGCACGTTTGTGTGTGTGTGTGTGCGCTCACTAATGTCTGCAAAGTGTGTCTTTGCGCCATCTGGACTTTTCAAGCTGAGCGAATAACAGCTGGGAGGGAAAACAAAACTGGGACGTTTGATTGGGCAAATATAGACAAGGTAGGAGGAGGAGGCCAGGTCGAGCTTAGGTCAAGACCCCCCCTCTAAAAACTAAAAAAAACAAAACAAAAAAGAAAATCTGGTCATAAAAAATATCTTTTTTTAAAAAAAAAGCAAACAAAGGGTAAAAGTAAGAGTATGCTCTGTCACCTCAAACTAAGCAACGAGGAAACAAACACAAGTCGGAGAACACGTCATGCTTTAAGTCTGAAAACAAAGTGAGAAGCTAAATGATGTTAAACGGATGGACACGAAAGAGAGATCACAATATGGCGAGGAAGGAAGCGATGGGATTTCTGTGTTATCGTGTTGAACGTTTAGAGGCTGAGATGGAGAAAAAAAAAGGATGAAGAGAGGGTGAGGAGACGAGAAGAGGGGGGAGGTGATTAAAAGTCATAGGATAATGAATTGTTTGCTCAATTCCAATTCCCTCCTCTTGCACCTACTGCAGATCTGAAGCAGCCGGAGTATTACCAATATGGCAAGAGTCCTGAGTCTGTTTTTGGACTGAACCCACATTGATTCATCCACCCGCGGCTGCTTTTTTTTACTCAGATCTGTGAGACAAGTAGGAACCAGGGGTTGAAAAGGAATCAGGCCACTGTGTCATGTTGGTCCTCCCCAGCAGTCTTACCTCGTATGGGCGTGCCACCTGAGTGGGCAATGAATGCACGAGATTAGAGAAGGAGAAGAAGAAGAAAATGTTAGTACCACAAGGAGGAGAAGGGGGATCGGGGAAGGGAGGGACTTGGGGAGGGAGGGGGAGGAGGTAACTTGTAAAGGAGAAGACTCAAAATATAGATCCTTAGAGAGAGTGAGAGGAAGACAGAGAGAGAGAGAGAGAGAGAGAGGCATAAAAGAAAAAGACAGAATAAATAAAGACAGGATAAGCCTGAGGAGAAAGACAGATACTAGATAGACAGAGTGACAGACTGTGACAGAGCTATAAGGAGATGGGTTATTGATTGGACTTCATTGACTTGCAGCAGGGGCAGATGTGGCTGTAGGAGCAGGGTAGTATCTCCACTGCACTTCATCTGGGTCTCTAAGAGGCGGACCGGGACTCTCGGTACACTTAACTGCCCCGAGTCTTAACCTGCGTTATAGTCCACCAACTTGGTTAGTGTGTAAATATATTTTATATCCACCCTTCAATACTTTAAACTCTGCCTTTGTATTGATTTTCTTCTGTTTGTCGTTAGGGATTTGATTTTTTAAACCTCCTGGATGAGAGGCAGAAAGGTAAACAACGTGACATCGAGTCGAAGTCCTTCAGCGACAAACATCAGCTGTAAATGTCAAGTCCACGTCTGTTTGTAGACTCGGTATCTTACAGCGACCATCAACAAGCAGCTACCAGTTATTTTAATGACTCACTGATCTGCTGTGAGTGTTTACTTAATTATTCCACAAATCATCTGGACTATATAATGTCAGAAAAAACAAAGATTACTGGTTTTCGCAGATATTCAGTTTATAACGATAAAAAACACCATCCACACATCTGAGAAGATGTGACAAGAGACGGATTATTAGGGTCAGACTATATGTGTCAGCTAATAATATTATGAATCGGTTGGTCTAGACCGAGCTGCAGTTCCTCTAACGTCCACTTGAGGCTGGCTCCAGAAGTGAGTCAGTCTCCATAAGTCCCCATGTCCAAATGTCCAACTTCACAGCAGAAATAAACATGTTTACAGCCTGGTACAAAAAACAGTTTTGGTCTCTGTAGCTAATTTCCCCGTTCATGACAACTGTACTGAGGGTGAATTTATATACAACTCACCTGTTCACATTATATTAAGGCTTAAAGTTATGCAGGATTAAGAGCGTGGACGCTTTGATTGACAGGTGAATGTCATCACAGGCGGCTTGTTTGAGCAACCAGCCCGTTTTAGGTCTGCCGATGACGTACGACTTTATTTAGATTAGACAGGAGGCAGATGAAGCCGTACATCCAACATGGAAACCTTCGGAAATATAAACTCTATCAAAGAGGTCCAGAACCAGAACCAGGACTGGAGCTGGTTCCACATGAGAGGAGCTGGATAGCTGAATTACTGTATATGTAATCTAGTGAATGTAGTATTAAAGATAATTATTATTATTGATCTCACACCGGGGAAATAACTTATTACAGCAACTGTACTGAGGGTGAATTTATATACAACTCACCTGTTCACATTATATTAAGGCTTAAAGTTATGCAGGATTAAGAGCGTGGACGCTTTGATTGACAGGTGGGTGACCTGTGCGTCACCAATACAAAAAAATATAAAAAAATATTGAAGGGTGGATTTTTCTTTAACTACCCAACTTGTCTGCCTTTATTAAGATGAAGTTTAAAAGCTGCATGTGTCTGCACTGACCAGCTCTAACCAGGTATAATTTATTCACACTGCACTGTGCAGTCAACGTCTAGAAGTCTGAAACCTGGTCGCCATTGATTTCCTTACAGTGGCTCCACAAAAGGCGAACCTAACAGCCATCCAGAGCTGATGGCTTATTGACTGGTAACTCTATACAGCAGAGCGGAGAGAGTAAGTGGGTGAGTGAATGACAGAGTGAGTGAGTGAGTGAGTGAGTGAGGGAAAGGATAATTGAATAAGTGAAGGAGTGGGAAAGTAAATAGGTGAGTGTGAGGAGAAAAGTTGTTGTAATTCTTGGGAAGGCTGCAGGTGCACAGGTGAGGGTGAGGCCAGCTACGTCTAAGGTGAGTTATGTTTGTGTGTATTCATGTGTGTGTGTGTGTAGAGTTTAACCAAAATGATGTATGGGTGCCTGCAGACTTGTAAGTTTATGTATTCTTTGTGTGTGTGTGTGACTGTTAGTAAAATGCATGCCATGCATTTTAATAACACCTCAACACTGTAATAGGTGTAGCAGCAGCAGCAGCAGCAGCAGCAACAGTAGCAACATTAGTGAACAGTATGTAGAGAGGTGGACAGTGAGGGTGTGGGCCTCGGAACAGAAGCACTTACCAAAGGACTCTGTGGTTAAAAAGATACAAAGAGAAAAGAAACAGCATAGACATGGCATTACAATCGGACCATTGGTTACACAGAGGAGTTGATTTAGTAGAAGCACCTTAAAAGAAAACACGGGGACTCTGGGAAAAGTCATAAATATCGGTTATCTAACACAGAATTTTGCGCTTAAAAGAATTGTATCACATATAAAAAGCTAACATACCAAATATTTGACATTTTAACTCTTAAATCTTTACATTTTCTACCAAATATTTGACATTTTAACTCTTAAATCTTTACATTTTCTATCTGTTTTTGGTAAAATAAAGGTTAAAAAAAGGGAGTCTGAGCAGGGCGTTGAGGGGTTGAGCCAGAGAATAATAATAATAATAATAATAATAATAATAATAATAATAATAATAATAATAATAATAATAATAATAATAAAAAATGGGGACAGAAGAAGCCAAAGGTGTCCAATCACAAGAAAGGGATTTTGGGTCCGGAGTTGGTCCCCTTGGAAGCAGAAAGAGGACCGAGGAGGGAGGAGGAAGGGGATGTCGCTAAGTTTTTTACACACTACTGTGGCTATAAAAAAGAAAAGGAAAAAGAATTTCTGTGTGTTCTTTGTCCAAATAATTTGAATTTAACAAATTCTGACAATGTAGTTTCTCACTTAACATGGATACAATGTCTGTGAGTCGATTTCACACCCAAGCGAGACACGCCAGTCCGTGAAATAAGGAAGAACAAAAGTCATTTTGATTGGTTTAGTCACAGCAGTGAGCCATCACAGAGAGGCCATTCCCTTTGGTACACGTCACCATCACCTGGGTTAACACTCGTAATTTCTTTTAGTGCTGAAATTTTCTGAGATATGACTCCAGACTTGTCGTGTTACAAATATTTAATAATGTTTTGACCGAGTTAAAAAATTAAACCCATCAGGATGGTGATTTGCAACGGGAAGACCTCAGAGAGTTTGGAGAAAAGTGGGGGGAGTTTCACTTTTTTTTTTAAGGCCTTGAAGAGTTTTAGAAAAGTTGGCAACCGCAAACACATTTCAACTCATACCACAGCAGCAGCAGAAGAGAGGGGCAAACATAGCCAGTAACCACGGCAGGAGCAGCGAGTAACAGCAGTAAGAAAAGGGGTGAACGAGGGCGAGAATAACAGCAGCTTTGTAGGAACGGAGATTTTAAAAAAGAAAACGGGTTGAAAGGCAGGGAGGGGGGATAAGAAGGAGTGGATACAAGCAAAGTGAGAGGGAGAAAAACCTCCAGGTGGGAATTTAAAAAAAAAGGAGAAAGGACAGAACAGAGGGATGTTGGTGTTGGTTACCTGAGCGGAGCTGCTTGATTCGTCCGTTGTTATTGGACGTGTTGACCGGCAGGAAATCCTTGAACCAGGTAATTTCTGGGTCAGGGTTGCCGCTAGCAGCGCAGAGCATGGTGGCAGTCCGAGAACGCTCCACCACTTTCAGCTGGGGACCCATGTCTATGGTGGGGAACCCCGAGGGCAGCTGGTCCTCTGGAAAAGATCGAACACAACGAGTCAAACAGAGCCGGACATTACCGACGTGTTCAGCTTGGTAACACACTTTTCTCAGATTAGATCAAATACACCTTCATCGATAACACCTGTCATGTTTGAATGGATTTGAAACTGGTTGTTTTCAATATATAATAAAGAAGAAACAAAGACTGTCGATGATGAGAGCAGAATCTACGTTTAATCCATTATGCAGCACTTGCAGCTTTGTGTTCTGACTTCTCTGCACAAACTCAATTGTAGCATGTGATTCAAGTACAAGTGACTCAGCGTCGTGTCGAGATGGTAACCCTAGATTTGTTTTATAAGGGAACAAATAGTTCTACAAATAGCAATTCCAAAGAGGGAGGTGGTCGTGGTAGAATTTTTTAGACTTTTTTTCTTCTTTTAAAAAAATCTATTTTAGCCAGAACACAGTTGAGTGCTTCCTTCGGGTTGGGAGTGAGTTGCTGCCCCAGGCTAAAGAGTTTAAGTATCTCAGCGTCTTGAGTGTTCACGAGTGGGAAAATGAAGCAAGGGATGGACGGACGGATTGGTGCAGCGTCAGCAGCACTGTGGACGTTGAGGTTGAGCTGGAAGCCAAAGCTCTCGATTTTCCCGGTCCATCTATGTTCCAACTTTCACTTATGGTCATGAGCTTTGATTAAGAACTGAAAGAATGAAATACAAGTAGCCGAAATTAGTTGAGGGTGTCCGGGGTCAGCCTTGGAGATAGGGTGAGGAGCTTGGACATCCAGAGGGAGCGTCAAAAGAAGCCAGCTGAGGTGGCTCTGCCATCTGATTAGGACGCCTCCTGGGTACCCTCCTTTGGAGGCGTTTTCCAGGCACATCCAAATGGCAGAAGACCTCGGGGCAGACCCAGAACTTGCTGGAGGGACTATATAGCTCATCCGTCCTGGGAACACCTCAGGACCCCCCAGGAGGAGCTCTGGAATGGAGCCCCCTATATTAGATGGTCAGTCTGTTTATGGTTCAACAAACCATAGTTAGGTTTAGTCCCTCCCAGGTGTAGAAACAATGGGTACAAATCTTTACCATCTAGACACGACCCTAACTCAGGTTGGTGGAGGGCGTGCAAGTAATAAATATGCACTAAAGTTGGATATTGTAAATAATAAATACACTACAGATCAGCACTGCACCAACTTGTACTCCTATCTGTGTTTTTAATTTCCTTCTAAATCCCAAATATCCACTCAGTTAGCCGTTTATTTAGTGCTATACAACAGTCCTGCAATAAATCCAACTTCCCTGAAGGTTATAATGTTTTCATTCAGCTTTACGCTCATTTCGGAAGGCTGCAGTTTGCGGTGCTGTTGAGTTGTATTGCATTATAATGAGAGACGTTCCTAATATTTAGTCTAGCAGTCAGTGATATAAACAAAACTTCTCGGTATAATGCAATACGACTCAACAGATGGCGCGGCCACAGAAAAATTCAATCAGCTCCTATAAATCAGTTTCACCAACAGGAAAAAAAAGAACATTATATTCTTCCAGAAGTTTGCATTTATTGCAGAGCTGTTGCATTAGGCTGCATTCGTTTAGTTGGGTGTAACTTTTCCCAGGTAATTGCACCCCTGGGGTACGAGTACCCCCGGTTGGTGTGTCCGGGCGTCCAACATGTGTGTGGATTAGTAATACAGGAGAAAGTTGGAGAGTATCTTGATGAAAATGTTGTATCATGTACCGATATAAAACTAACTTCACCCCGAGGAGAATTTCAGAAATCCTTGAACGTGAAACTTTTGCGTTAAAACACATAACTTAACTTTTTAACTTGTTGTTTCATTAGTGTTACCAGTGTTACCTACTTTTTGTCTAGTTGGTATAATCTGTGTGACTGTTTGGGTGGTTTCCCTCAATGAAAAGTTTAATTATATTCCAATAAATCTTCCACTTCTATGGGCACACCACTGAGAATCGACAAGCAGTGACTGCTATAACAGACAAAAACAAATTACATTTGTTATTGTTTCATCTTTTATAATTAATATCCCGTCAGCTCTGCCTTGTAAAAGCTCCTGTTCATATTAGTGAATATGTATTCATGTTGAATGTTTGGTGGAGATAATTGTTTCACTGGCTCGTTATCCGGTGACAACCTGTCATTGACACTGTTGACACTTCGCTTTGTAAAGAACAGGCAGGAAGTGTTCGCCGTGAGCTTTTGAGGTGCTTGTAGGTGGATTTTGTTACCGGAGCGAAGGCTATCCGTTTCCTCTAATGCTAAGCTAAAGCTGGCATTGCACAGAAGAAAAGCAAGAAAGAGAAATGTGTTCCTTTAATCCGTCCTTAAGATACTCTGTGTTTCGATATGATGCCTCACACTCGGAGAGAGAGTGTCCAGCGTGCAAAGGTTCGTGAGGGAAACGGTCTGGACAAAAGCAAAAGTCAAATTTAGATTCAGTTTAGTGTTAAAATATGTTTCACATCAGACTTGAGCCTGGGGGCGAGATTTGTGAAGAATCCAATAGCGAGGTCAAATAGAATAAGTAACATTTTATTCCACCTGACAAATCGTCTCACTAAAGCTTTAGGCAACTGCTCTTCGAATAAGAATCAATTGGAAATCAAATGCTCTTTATTCAGCTGGGAATCAGCTGCATCAGCTCGTCCGGCTCAGTCTATCGCACACAAACTCTCTCTCTCTCTACACGAATCAAATAAGAAGAGACACATCCACCGCGGCTAAATCGAATGCGAATTCATCGACATCTGAGTCAATTAAATCAAACATGAAGAGTCGTTGCAGCGCGATAAAAAGAAATCAAAGGCGGTGGGGCCGACTTCATTCGGCTGAAGTGGAGAGGAGGGGACAATGCTTCGAGGAGGCGCCTGAACTCTGATACTGTTTTCAACGGCGGATTCGAAGAGGTTCAGAGAAAATCAGTTTTTTAAAAAACAAATTATGAACTTTGTTCAAGGCTGCGCTCTGAAACGGCGAGGTAAAATGTCAGATTCATGAGTCATCCATAATAAAGTGGATAAAGATAGACACGGTGAAAATAAACGACAAGCAAAGGAACGCGCGTGTGCGTTTGCACTGTATTTGATCTCTACAAGTCTATTTTCATTTTTATCCCTTTTTTTTTACCCAGAATCCCTTGTGACTTTATCCCTCTCAACCACACAGAGCCTCATTAACGGGAAATCCTAGCGCTGAACCTTGCCAAGGAGATGCTAATTCTGGTACTGGCCCATCGAACCGTAGCCGACGGGTCGTGAGACACTAGCTTTCTACAGAGTGTGCGTGTGTGGCCTTTTAACAGCTCCGGTTTCAATCAATCACGACGCCCGACAAATGGAAACATGGTCATATTAAACCGAGGGAACAAGATGAGAAGGTGTTTGTGTGTGTACGAGTGTGCCTCCTCGTGTGTGTGTGTGTGTGTGTGTGTGTGTGTGTGTGTGTGGGCGGCCAAGCCAAAAAGAATAAGAGAAAAAAGTGGAATGAAATACAGTGAGACAGAGAAAGAGTGACAGAGGAGGGAAAACAGAGAGATAAAAGGGGAGAAAGAGTGAGAGAAAAACACAGAAAGAGAGAGAGAGAGAGAGCGCAGGGGACCCACACAGCATAACAATCCTGATTCTCTCCGCTTTCATTATGCAAACGCTCACTTCAAAGCCAGCCCCTCGTCGGCAGGAATAATGCATTCTATTTCATCTACCTGGCGTGGGACAGCGCGCCGAAACATGGACGCACAGTTCGGAAAGGTACTCCCCGAGACCGCCCACACGTGCAGAGGAATAAAGAAGACAACAAAGATGCATATACGTCCAGGAAGAGGTGAGCGCCACCTGCGAACACGGGCAGACGCCGCCTTGTGCAGCCGAAAACAAGTTCTTTAATTCAAAGCTGACAAGGTGTGAAGAGCAAGTCAAAGTGTTTGAGGGCTGATGCACACATGCATTAACCCGCTCTGTAGATACCATACCATCCATCATGGGGACAGGTGTAAGTAACACCAAAGTGTGTTTGGGACAAAGCTGCTCCAGTGCATGTGTGTGTGTGTGCACATGTGTGTGTGCTGCTGAGCAGTTAAGAACCCCCTGAGGTCGGAGCAGATGTGTAACCTTACACTCCCTTGTTGACGGAGCCTTCCACACATCCCACTGTTTCATTTGGATGTGCTCCCGCTTCTGTGTTTTCCACTGTGAGAGATCCAGATAATTTCACAGCTCATAGAGAAGCCCGGTTTCACAATCATGGGAACTGCTGCGCGAACACTGTCCTCTTTATATAAGACCCAAAATGAAATCCACACACACACACACACACACACATCGCTGGCTGGGTTTGTCATCTGCGAATCTGGACGACTGCAGATCAAGTCTGGTGCTACAATCATGGGAACTAAAGCACGAGCTGGCTGCTGCACGAGAAGCCCCGACTGGGAATATCTGCACCTGCAAACAAACCTGTTTCTGTCATTCATGGCTGACTCCGGGGATAAACACTATAAGTGATGGTTGCAATAAAATTAACACCTATGTAATATACTGCAATCCAATACAACAGTCCCATACTGCTGCAATACTTTGTGATTCTTACATTTTTGTTTGGGTAAAACTACGTCAGGGAAGTGCTGATCTGGCTCCGGTCTGGTTCGCGAGGTCACAGTTTGTTTGGTTTCTGCATCACGTTACGTTGTTTTGCACGGCGCACAACCACATTGTGAGGATGTGAAGGCAGACAGACTTCATAATTGTGTATAACATGATGACAAATGGGAATATAAACCGATCATAATATGAGCAAAATGTTTCCAGAAGTCCAGTTAGAACAACAAGTCTAAGTCTCTGGGAAAGCAGCACAGGACAGGACAAACAGATGATCCATCAGGTTTTAAATGAAGGTTTGCCCAACTTATTTGTAAAGAGAACATGAATATCCAAATATTCTGTTGCTAGGATACACAGATGCACTTCTGCTGCGCTCGCTTTCACTTTCACCTCCTAATAAGTTGATCAGAGATCGTTTCAAATATTGACGTCGTGAAGCTCAGTGTGGCAGCTCTGGTCGCTGCTATCCTGGCAGTCCGGCCTCTGCCGCCTCTAAACAAATCTACAAATGGGCAAAGACGTGGATCGCCGGTGGAGCTGATGCCTGGTTGCTCCCAAATCAAAGCGTCCACGCTCTTAATCCTGCATAACTTTTAACTTTTTGTGTTCAAAGGTTATCGCTTAATCTAGATCTTTGACCCTCCGGAGGTCTGCGGCATTTCAGCAGACAAGCATGCATCATCGTTATTTTGTGTTGAAATACTGCAAACATTTTTAATACCCGTCTAATATCTTTCTATTACATTTCTCTTGTTACATAACTAAGACTATATAAGTGTGAAAAATAGGCTATGGCTGAACAAATCCATTGTTCACACTGCTCAGTATATCCTCTCTCTCGTTGGCTACGATCCTCCGGTCGAGATGCGACACAGCTGCTGGCTTCATCGGCAGGTCGATCGCCTCGCTGCTCTGACCTCGACTTGTACAAAAACAAAAACTGTCCTTTAACTCAAAAATTAAAAAATGGATATTAGTTAGAACTTTTAAACTTTCCAATTTAGGACTTTAGTTTTTTGAACTCATCCAGATTCAAACACTCGACTTTTACCAAACCCATGAATTATACAGTACACTGGATCCTAAAGCATATAATTGCTCTCATGTTCATTATTATTTCAGCCATTGCCAATCACAGCCATTTACTGCAAGCCAAGATTTCAATTAGACTGGTTCTAATCCTCAGTAATTAAGCCGGCTGACCTTAACACCGGATCCCTCCTGTCAGACAGTCAGTCAGTCACTGGAGCTGTGGCTTTACAGAGCCAGGGGAGGCAAGGAGACATGACTGACAAGTGTGTGTGTCTGTGTGTGTGTGCATGAATCTATGTGTGTTTGAGTGGGTGCACACACACACACACACACACACACACACACACACACACGCACGTGTGTGCTTTCTAACTGACATTTGGACTGACAGCCTATCAGGGGCTATTAGCCGCTCCCAGGTGGCCTCTTATTCATCCACAACACAATGACTCCTCAGAGGAGTAGAAAGAGGCTAATCACTACATAAAGACTGATTGTCTTAGATTGAGGATATGTGTGTGTGTGTGTGTGTGTGTGTGTGCGTGTGCATGAGCGATCATGTTCTCGATAAAGCTAAAGATTAAACACGTGCCGATAGCTTCCATCAAAGGAGGCAGGAAAAATCAAAAATAGACGGTGAGCACATACAGCATAGACACACACACACACACACACACACACACACGGACACACAAAGACGTCCACGTGAGACAGGAGAAATTCTGGACGGATGGAGCGGAACAGCACAGAAGATGCAAAGAGTGGTCTGATGTGAATAATTTAGAGGTTGCTGTGTAGTGGACCTAAGAGCGTATGGAGAGAGAGAGAGAGAGAGAGAGAGAGAGAGAGAGAGAGAGGGAAGAGAGAGAGAGAGAGAGAGAGAGAGAGAGAGAGAGAGGGAGGAAAGTACGAGGGAATGAACTCCCGGAGACGAAAAAAACACAGACAGACGAGACGAAAAAGAGTGGAGAGGAAGAGCTGCAGACTGTTATTACCTCAGAGAGACAAAAAGGAAAGACAGAGAGAGAGAGAGAGAGATGAGATGGTAGAACAATAGGCTGCACGTCTTCTCCCCCATGAGCATGTACTGTAAAGGCAGGCGATGTGATTATCCACACTCGAGCAGCTTCACTCACTAAGACACTCTTGAGCTTCAAACTACCGGTGCATAATGTTCTCCTAATGGACTCCACTAACACTAACATCACTATCTGCATTAATGGACTCTTGCTAACACTAACAAAACCATCTACCGCAGTGAACTCTGGCTTACACTTGCATATATATATAAATATATATATAAATATAAATATATCTACATCCGAGGACTCGTCCTTCTTTCAAGCCTCAAGTTGCTGTGAAAAGCTTCAAGAAAAACATATCACAGATTCACAGACTCACCTGATTTCAACTGGATGACACCTGAATGCACTCAAGCTGCTAACACTTACAGTTCTGATCTCAGCTGATGTTAAATGACCTGACTGTACGGTATTTTTGCTGGATGCAAATGTTAAATTAGGTGATTTATGTAAATGTACTTTATTTATACAGCCCTTTACAACAGTCCTTTCGGTGTACCAAAGTGCTTTACAGTAGACAATAAGTAACGAGAACAATAGGTAAAAAAAAACAAAACAAAATAAAAACAATAAAAACAATAAAGTGCAACAAAATCGAAATGTCAAATGATTTATGTCAAAAGTAGCTTACTGACCTCGTAGCACACTCAGTCGGGTGGAGGCAGTGAGCTCCCCTACAGAGTTGGAGGCGTGACATTCGTAGATAGCCTCGTCTCTAGGGGTCCTCAGTGGCTGGATCCTCAGGACCGAGCCGGACCCGTCGTCAAACTCTATCACCTGTTAGATGGAAAAAAAGACATTAAAGTTGGTTTAATGGATATATGACAGATTACCAATGGATCCAAACGTGTGAACAAAAGGTCACGACGAGCCTACAGGGAGTTATCACATGATTCTGCAGCCCTCCTCTCACCTTTACAGTGTCTTTCAGCTCGTTGTTTTGCTTTTACAGCCTGGTTTGGTTCACTTTCACCGTAGTGCACAAGATAAAGTTAAAGCTAAACAGGCTGATGCACATTTAGCAACAAAAGAGACGGAGCTAAAAAGAGAGTGAATATTAAAACTTGCATTCATCAAGTTCAAAAGAATGCTAATGTCGCTTTGTGTCTGTTTTCAAAAAGCTGATATATAATATGTCGGTGTTTATAGCTCGGTTTCTGCTGCCTCCTCTAAATTCATTAAACTTTCAGATATTACACTGAGCTGCAGATACAGAGCAGCAGCAGCAGACTTGTTTATACGAATCACTGGACCTATGGCTGCTGTTTGGTTTTAATTTTACCTTCACCGCTGTTTGCAGCTCGGTGATAAACAGTCAGAAGCTTTTTCAAGCTAGAGGTTTTTAGTTTGCAGAGGCGACAGAGCCTGGGAAGCGTTCGAGCGCTCGTCAGGTTTAATCCTCAGCCACAAGGCAGTCTAGGATCAAATCACTACACACGTTAAAATCAATTTCCGGGAGCACCTGACATGCAGCACAACAACTTTTGACTGAATTGAAAGAATGGAGTTAAAATTAGAATTGTCCTTTAATATCTCTCACGTCTGTTTATTATTTAGGATATGTAAGAAACTTTTCCAGAAACGTATCGTACATTTCAAATGTTATTACATAAGTTTGTGCACGTGAAAGAGCTGGATTCTGACTTCTGAGAAGTGAAATCCAATAAAAAGAAATCCCACAACAACTCCAGACCGACAGGATAAAAAAAAAGAAAAAGAGAGAAATATACAGCAGGTAGTCTGAGCTTATATAGAGTGGATTAAAAATAAAAATATTTCCCCAAGTGATTTAATCACAAACAGCAAGATGAACCTGAACCTGGGAGAAAACCTGACTTATTAAAGTGGAAAAGCACCGTGAGCTTTGACACCGGCTGTGGAGGAGAGAGGCTCGTTCAACATCGCCAGCTAAGAGTGACTTGTGAGCTGGTGGGGCGGGAGAAATAAATCAAAGGTTAGCGCCTTCGGGAAACTAATAAGGGTGATCATATGAGAATCTCATATAGTGTAGCCCACGGCATCATCTGACATATGAAAGAGACAGCGGGAGGACAAATGAAGAAAAAAACAGGTAAACTGATCAAATCCTGAACGCTACACGTTTGGCTTTTTATGCAAACCGGTAACAGACGGTGTCGATTGCATGTGAACACAAAACACAACACGTCTTATTGACTTAAATGTCAACTCTCATTGTGATAAATATCAGCTATAACACGGCGAGCTCTTCAAAGAAGCACAGGTGTTAACTAATAACATCAGTTTGAGTAAGTCGCTCTCAAACTAACCTGAAAGTAACTCAGCACGTTAACGCTTCGTTATTAATTAATCTGCCAATTATCCTCCTGATTAATTGATGGATTTTCTGGTCAGAAAATAGTAAAAAGTTACCCAAGGTTATGTTTTTAAAAAAAGCAGCACATCCTGCACAGCTGGAACCTGGACACTGAGTCATGTTCGGTGTTTGCGTTTTGAAAAATGATGCACAGGAATAGTTTGACATTTTTATTTGCTGTCTTGCAGCCAGGATAAGTTTAGCTCAGCTTGGCATAAGGACTAACCTGGCTCTGTGGAAAGGGAAGAAACTCGCCTAGCAGCACTTCTAAAGTTCACTAACTATCTTGGTGCATGTGCAAGTTGTGGTTTTATTTATGTGCCGGCTCGATGTTTCCCCCCTTTTTTTATGCTTAGGCTAATGAACGGACACACACAGGTTATCATGTTTCCACAAAAACTATTTCTTTGGATCAGATCTGTAATTACACACCGTCACATCACCAGATATTGTGGTACAGAGCCCGAGGACTAACAGGGGGAGATAAACTGTAATTTAAAGATCGACTGAAATACCTCTTTTAATATCCGCCTGATCAAAAATAATTCATGCTTTGAAAAGATAAACAAAGAAGATGACACACGGAATAATGCGTTTCCCTTTCTATTAGTTGCATAACTCATCATTAACTACCGTGTACGGTGTCGACCGGCTTTGATTCGTATATGAATGTAAGCGTTGATATCCTGCATGTTAATGCAATCAATGTTTATTGTCCAATGCAGGTTTAACTGATCGCCATGGCGTCTGAGCTGCGTCAGCTCTGCAGCCGTTATTAATGTTAAAAATCAGACGAGTGTCGAAAGGAAACAAGAGCAGAGCAAAGCAGCCAGTGAAGCTCTGCAAGCACTCTCATAAAAACAGACACTTCCTTCATTAGTATCTCAGCGTCGTACCTCGAATCTCTGGTTGCTGACTTTTTTGCCTTTCTTGTTCCAGACGATCTTGGGCTGCGGATCGCCTGTGGCCTGGCACACGAAGGACGCCACTCCCCCCTGGACTCCTGTTTGGTCTTCTGGGGTTCGCGTGAATCTGGGGGGTGCTGCATGGAAAGATGGAAAGCGAAGTTCAGACTCCAAATTCTGCTGTTTGTGTAAAGAAATGTTGATTAACAGTCGGACACGGGGTGGGACGTGCACGCAGAAAGGGTTTGATCCAGGAACCTTCTCGCTGAGCCGCCCCTGAACAGCAGTTAACAATAAATAATCTGCTTATTGGGAATAAACCTGCTCCTGTGTTGAACTGTCAGCAGCGTCAGCTGTATTTGAACGTTGATTCTCAGAGAGCCAAATATTTTCCGAGGTCGTACACGGTGTAAAAAGTTTGAGAAACTCTCTCCTCTAATGGATTATTTTTCTAAATATAACCGAGACAGATTTCGGGCTTAATATACTACGGTAATCCATCATTCACACATCTGTAATGCTCATGTTTGAGACCTGTTGTACTAAATGGTCTGTGAAAGGGGAGCACCAGATGTGTGTGAAAGAGAGGACGCACGATGGGAATAAATTCTTGGAGTACACACCTATATCTGTCTTTCAGCGTCGTCATGCATGTGGGTGTTGTTGTGTCGGTGGCGTTGTGCACGTTTCTCCCCGCACCACCAAAGAAGCTCAATATTTCTGTACCATAAAGGACTTATGAAGGCTTACTCCTGACATGACCACTAAAGCCCCTCATTCCGGGGACGCCAACAATATCATAACCACAGCCTCCGTTGGATTGTGACATCACGACATCAAAAAGATTCGGCACGTCAGTCACGGCACGTCACCGCCAGCTCGCCTAATGGCATTCCAGCCAAACCAGAAAATCCCTACTTAAGGGCTTACCGCCAACCGCCCTGACAAAGGGAGAGAAATTGCTTTTTGCTGTTTAAAAGAGGGGATGGAGAGAGAGAGACAGAAAGAGAGAGAGAGAAAGAAAGAGAAGGAGGAAAGCCAAGCTTTTTCAGAGAAGGAGAGAGAGTGTGTTGAAAGAGCCGAACAGAAGAGCGAATGAGATAAAGGGAATGAGCGAGAGAGAGAGAGACAGATGGAGAGCAGAATGGGCAAGGAGGAGAAAGCATGAAGAGGAGAAGAGGAGGGAGAGAGAGAGAGAGGAAGATGAGCACAGGAGGAGAGAGAGGAGGGAGGAGGAAGAGGGTGAGATAAAGAGAGTGAGAGCGAGCCAGATGAACTGGCAGACATGGTCTGAGAGCCCCAAGCTGCCCGATCACCTCTACACCTCGCCGGCTCACGGCCAAATCTACCTCAATGGCTGAGTGTGTGTGTGTGTGTGTGTGTGTGTGTGTGTGTGTGTGTTTATGTACACACATACACAAACTGTGCACACGTGTGTGTTTTAGCGACTGAATGAGCTGATTCAACCGACTGAAGCTAACTCTACAATAATAATAAAATATTAAATTTTTTCTAGAAGCAAAATCCTTTTTATTGGCCAGATGTCTGCACACACAGATAGTGTGACAGGTAAACATTAAACCACTGTGTGTATATATAGAAACATGTAAATATGTATATCTGTATCTCTACATATAAAAACAGCAATAACGTGAAGATCACTGTTGTAACCGCACGTACCTGTCAATCATGCAGTCATGCTCTTAACCCTGCATAACTTTAAGCCTTAATATAATGTGAACAGGTGAGTTGTATATAAATTCACCCTCAGTACAGTTGTCATGAACGGGGAAATTAGCTACAGAGACCAAAACTGTTTTTTGTACCAGGCTGTAAACATGTTTATTTCTGCTGTGAAGTTGGACATTTGGACATGGGGACTTATGGAGACTGACTCACTTCTGGAGCCAGCCTCAAGTGGACGTTAGAGGAAACTGCAGTTTTTTTAGCATTGGCTTCATTTCCCAGCACTGCAGGTTTCTTTATGTACATGAGGTGGGCGGGTGTGACAGTATCTGCAGCATGAACAGGCCGTGGGCTTGAACCGAACCCAGGACGCCCGTCAGCCGACGATCATGACAACTCTTTGGCTCCACAATTAATCTTTTGAACAATAATGTGAGAATTTATGGGTATTTTTCTGCTAAACTGAAATTTTTGGACCAAAAAAAGAAGCATCATGACGGCGATTTTTATTCTGGCGTATTGATTAATCACCGGCAGATTAACAGAATCGTCTCCGAATGAATAGAACGGTTGCGGCTCTGACATGCATGCTACATCATTACTGTACATGCAGCGCCCGTCGGAGAGAGAGAGAGATGGAAACAGAAAGAATGAGGAGCGGGAGAATCGCTCTCTTAATCCTCTCGCTAATCTCTCCCCCACAAAACAAATGAAAAGTGTAAAGCCAGCAGAGCCGTACTAAAAGGCACGGCAGATCTTTCAATTGCTTTTTTTTTTTTTATCTTTCCCTCCGTTCCTTCATCTCTCCAGCTCCGATCCCTCTCTTCCTTCATATATCTCCTGTTTAATTGTCTTAACTTCTCATATTTTTTATTTTTTTTACCTTTATCTCTCCACCAGCTTCTTTCGTTCTTTCTTTCTTTGCATCACTTCTTTCTTAAACCCCCTCCTTCATCACAGCTGCTCCCCTTGCTCCATCTTTCATCCTCCTCCTTGTTACTCTTTCTCCATCTCCTCCCTCCATCTCTGGGGTGTTACATAAGTCTTCCTGTCACATTGACTGACTTAATGAGTGAGGGGAGGAGGGAGGTTTGTGGGGGGGGGGGGGTACAACCGTATGTTACACACTTCTTCCAACTCGCTCTTCACCCTTATTTCTCTCCTCATCTCTGTTCACCTCCTTTTTTTAAATCCTCCTCTCCGTCCTCCTCTCTGCTCTCCATCTATGTCCTGATTGTTTTGTCTTTTGCCAAGATCATCTGGGTTTTCTTTTTCTGGTTGGATTAAAGCGCTGACATTTGGGATAAGGAAGGATTGGGAGGGGGGCGGGCGCGAGCTCTAAAAGTATACTTTAATATTTGTGTTGTTTTTAGGGGAGGGAGGGTTTATTATGCAGGTTTATTATGTCATGGGTGCACACAGAAGAAGAAGAAGAAGAAGATGGACTGTCACAGAGAGCTCGCAGCCTCCGTCCTTTCTCCCTTTCCCACATGACCTAAGATGGAAGTGAAGGGAAACTAGTGAGTGAGTCCGCGGAGAGAGATTTAGATGGAATTAGACAGTGCCAATCTTTCCCCTCTTCGTGTGTGTGTGTGTGTGTGTGTGTGTGTGTGTGTGTGTGTGTGTGTGTGTGGTGGATGGACGGTGGCCTACATAAAGGTTGCCATACAGCGGGATCTGATCTACACAGCAGATGGCAGGGATTACAAAGTCAGCTCCCCTCTCCGGACCACTTTCGAGTCACGGCTAAAGACGTGTGATAAACTTTGATTTACGGGGTGAAAGATCAACTTAAAGTCAAATTCATTTATAATTTGGACTTCTTCGTGCATGCATTGTTAACGCACCACCTGGTAAACGGGTAAAAACAGGACTGAGGGCGACCGGCGTGACAAGTACAACGCTGCATCTCAATGAACCCCCTTGAAATGAACCTGCAGACCGTAATAGGCTGATTGAAGTTCACTTAAATATCAGAGAAGACAAATAGCAAGACTAAATGAAGCAAGAGACACTTTGCAGGAGACCGCAGGGACGTACTGTAGCTGGCAGATGCCGTCTTAACCTGGAGGGACGCAGCGAGAGAGATGCGAGTTTGTAAGAACAGATGCTGGCGCAAACCTTCGGGGATTATGATTTACAAATATAAAAATGTATTAAGACTGGAAAACAGCATAAATGTAAGAATGGAAAGTACATATTTGAGAAGAGAAACAGATGGAACTTACAGTGAACGATGCGAGTCTCAGAACTTTTAAAAAGTCTGATAAATAAGGAGCTCAGGGACTTTTTTAACGGTGCTGAAATTTGTGCTGAGCAACTCACAAGAAGTGAAATGTGTCTTATCGTCGATACGGCCCGCAATAAAACTGAACTCGCTCAGATCTTTGCAGTTCTGTGCCCTCGGGCCTCATTTCGTGCGCTCTCAATCACTTAGCTGATCTGATGTGAAAAAGCATAAAGCAGACCAAACAAATCAACAAAAAGCAACGGACTCAGCAGCGCCGAGTGGACCCGCTCTGTCTGATCCTGCAGCTGTGAATGTTACAAATTGGAAAAAAAGCTCTGAGACGCTGGATCGGAAACACAGTTAGCAGTAACTAATCCTGCGAGCGTTTGAGCTGAATGCTTGGCTCGCAGGTCGGACGAGGAAGGGGATAAACTGTTATTGAACTTCCTGATCAGAGAGATGTGAGGTGCATGTTCACAGAGTCTGTAGTCATGAGCACGATTATCTTTTCTGAGTATTTGATCTGGACGTCGGTACGACTCGCCAAGCATCTGTGCCTGCACCTCACGTCTTCCTGTTTGTGCGCTCGTGTCGATAGTTTGGCATGTAATGAGTAATACACGGCGCTTGCCAGGGAGAGATCCAGCTGCATAGTGTTGTGTGTGGTGGTGGTGGTGGGCGGTTAGCTGATGACTCTCCAAATGAGAACTGAGGCAGGCTTGTCAGACAAGTTGAGGAACGAGGCCAATATCAAGGCCTGAGCCAGGGCCGTGATAGTCAGCCCTGGAGAGTGGGTGGGCAGCCGGCCAGAACCATAACTTAAAACACATTAACATCAAACCAACACATTAAGAGCAAATTATCAGCTGCTCGCGTTCGTCCTGGAAATAAAATCGGATTGCCGGGGGCCAATAAGCACAGAGAGACAGCTATCATCCTTTCAAAAGAGAAAAATGGAATTAGACGTAACTTTTGATGAAACTTCACAAAGTGACCGTCCGTCTGAGCTGAAAGTCTGAAGGATTCAATCCTACGACACGTCTCCACATGCATCAAGATGTCAGTTAACAATATCATGATGCAGTACCAGTAGTGCATGTCCAATTAGCCCGAGGTCCGGCTAGTGTCGCGTTAATCAGGGTTAATTTGTTAGAAACACAAGGAGGGGAGGGGGGATTAATCAAACAGGGTCTTCTTTTATACACAGGTCATTAGAAACACATGGGCTTCCCGGTGGGTACACAACTTTACTGGGTCAGAGCTGGCTTCCCATAGAGATTAACAGGGAGGATTTCTCAGCGCTGGTCACAGTCCATTACTCACAGGCCGCTGCGTTCGCTAAGTTAAGAGCTAAGCCGGCGCTGCCCAGGCCCCTTCACAGACGGGTGCACCCTGCTGAGCTGATGCTAAGCTAACGGCGGTCAGATGCTGTTACTCATGCACGGCTGCACAGATACGCTAGCTGCTAATGTAGCTGAGATGCTTCTGTTTCCCATCGTCATCTTTTCCATGCATGCACCGCATATCTGCAACAAAACTGCAGGAAACTGCAGGAAACTGCAGAGTTTTATGAAATCAAATTCAAAGCATTTGATTGCCCGACTTAAACTTTTACCGTTTTATTTACTTCACCAATAATTGTTCTCGTATTTTCTCTCTTTTATTGCCTTCTGTTGCTTTTACATTTTGCCCTGATGCTTTTTTTATGTGTACGTATGTAAAGAACTCTCGCTAAATAAACTTGTGGTGCTTTATTCGCCCATTGACTTTAATGGATACCAATAAAGAAGAGTCCCAAAGGTCACTGTGCTACAATCCAGACAGGACACAACTTGATTTTAAACTATATTTTGTTTTCCTCTACCCAAAATACGAGCAGTGAGCTCCTCCCAAAGCAGCGCTGGCAGCAGACAGTTAAAATAATAATAACTGTGATTGGCATTTTAATTTTGTGTGCATATGATTTCTGAAAATGTTTGTGACGTGACCCATTTCTGTCACCGTCTACGCAAAGATCATTTTTGCAACGGGAGCTGATGGAAAGAGGTCGGCGAGCATTTAAATGAGGCTTTTTATTTTTAAGGTTTAATGTCGTACTCCGGATGAGCTGAGAGCTGAATTTTAATACAATGCAATAAAAGAACTCAGGATATAAATATAATATGAATTATTTAGATGACTGAAATTAGTTTTTATTGATAAGTTGGCATAATTAATTCAAAATAAGGATATTAAAGGATAATTCGAGGCGTGATTAGAGTTTTATTCCTTATTCAACGTCACTGTGGACTTTTCTGCAGTGTCACAGCAGATTTCTCTTATTTTTAATAAACACTGTCTAATCACGTTAACCCTCCTAATGTCTTGGGGGTAAAGAACGGCCTATTTATTTGTTTAACAGCATTAAAAAAAAAGATGTTTTTCAGCATGAAATTTGCCTGGCCCTGAAAAATTAGTCCTCTGTAACGTCCTTTATAAATGCTGAGCACCATCAGGGTGCTTTTGTCTTTGGGTCTCCTCCTGCAGCTCTAAAGCTCACACGCTATATACCTGATTTAATTAATCCTTACAGAAACTATAGTGTCATAACAACACTTGGCCTGTGGCTTGGTGCCAGACTACCAGGACAACTGAACAACTGGCAGAAAACGCCCCAAAAAACCTGATTTACTTTTGTTTTTTGTACAATTTAAACACGATGTAATGTGAGATTTTGTTGCCTTTGGGCAGAGCCAGGCCAGCTGTTTTCACCTGTTTCCTGTCTTCATGCTAAGCTACACTAACTGGATAACCATCTAAATCCGGGGTTCCCAAACTTTTTTCGGTGCGGGCCACATCAGCCTTTCTGTGATGGGGGGCCGGGGTCAGTCTATAACCGGAAGTGATATCAGTCCCACCAGGATTTCACGGCCTTTTTTGAAATAGTTGCGGCCTAAAATCCCTGATGTTGCATGAGGTTTACAAAATAATTGTGGTGCTTTTTACATTTTTGTTGCGATTTTGTTGCGGGAGGAAGTGAAAGTTGTGATAAATTGCGTTTGCGGAGAGGGCGCAGCGAGCACTAAGTCCACGGCCCCGGGAAGTGGCGAGGTCCAGGCGGGAGGGCGCTGTAAAGCTCGCGGCCACGAGGCACCTTCGCCCCCGAGCCTTTCCAAGCCGACCCAGAGCCGGTCACGGTGCACCGCCGCGGAGAAAATGCGCCCGCGGAGGCCAGCCAGCGCTGGGGAGAGGTCCCACGAGGGGATCCTCCCGCACTGTGCGGCCGTCCCTGACCCGCCAAGTTGAATCCCCCGGGCAGACTGCGCGGAAGTTGATCACGAGCAAAGTCACGTCGGAATATACCATTGTGTGAGGGGATGAAAATTAGCTAGTACTGTAAATAGTTCGTAAATAAGGTAGATTTTAATTAGAATGCCAAGCTTAATCATTAAGTGTGGATATTTTATAACAGGAAAATGCAATTTTGAAAAATAGGCCATGTTTAGAGGGATTGTTTGGGATCGTTAAGTGGGCCACTCCAATTGTCTAGGCGGGCCGGATGTGGCCTGCGGGCCGTAGTTTGGAGACCCCTGATCTAAATGAACATATTACCTAAAATGTTGCGGTATTCCTCTGCAAATCAACTTTCTATGCTGTTATATGTGAGGCAACATGTAGGGGTTAAAAAAATGATCTCTTGGTAGTTGGCCGGTGTTACACTGCAGGCCTTTTTGGTTATTTCATCATCACTTCCCAGTCTGCAGGAGAAATCACCCAGTGCCTCCATCATGGTCTGAAACTGCCAAGAGCAGATGTTGACATTCTGACATTGTGTACTGTGGTTATGGGCAATAATGTCAACCCACATCTCGCCTTTTCTCTGCACTTTCAGCGAGTGAGACGTTACCAATCAATCACGGCAAAAGAGAAACACAATCCATCGAAGAAAATAACTTTCTTGATTCTGTTTCACACACTTAACTTAACTAATCCCCCCGGGGGCAGAAACCTTTAAACTTTGTGACCCCTGCCTCTTCATCTCATGCCAGTGAATCCTGACAGCGCCTTCATCCATCAGCGACAAGGAGCCACGAGGCTCGCACGAAACCAGATACTTATCGCAATCTAATCTCTTGTCTACTCTAAGCGCTACACATGCTTGCATACATACACGTATAAAACAGACACACTACTCACATGGACGCGCTTGTGCAGATAAACATAAAGCCTCTGAGACACGTCTGAACTCACACATGTAACTACTGTGATACTGTCCCTGCCTTCTTATGTTCTAGGGCTTTAAAATCTGAACATCTACTGTATCCTTAGAAAGTGTGGTGTCTTTTTAAGTATATAAAATACATCAAATATAAAAAGATGGTCATGTAGAGCTTGTTACAGGAAATAATTGGCTGTAAGTTCAAGTCCAAAAAGTCTGATCTAAATTAAACTAACCTAAATTAAGAAAAAATAAGCTGCTGCGTTGTCGAGAACACATTCGTCTTTACAGCGATCCGGACTTCTTGAACTTCGAACCCGAGGGGGAAGCTGAGTGAAATACTTGCAGGTAACCGAAGACGCCTCCTCTCTAAACACACTTGGTGTTCGGTGCCTCGCTCACGGGCTCCCAATGTAAGCAAAAGTAGCGGTGCATTGTGGGATGCTGACCCAAACCACCTTTAAGATTCCAGTCGACCTCGAGGGCGTGCGAGCGCCGGCAAATACGGTGGAACGCTGACAGGCCAATCAGTCAGGACACGAGCGAGGTCTGTGTTTGGCAGCGGCCGTACCCGGGCTTGATATGTCATGTATGAAAATGTATTTTATTTTTCTTCTTTACATCAAGCTTTGACACATAAATGATGTGACGCAAACTGAGGCTAAAGAGTTTCACATTACAGAGCGCCTCCCTAGGCAGAATCCTAAACCACTCTAGCTTGGCTTCAAAATGTACAGTCTGCTTACTAAAGCACCAGGTTGCAACTCAGCATTGCTTCCTCCGCTGTAACCGCTGAGAAAAAAAAAGAAAAAGCTGTTGTGTTGCACACACACCAGGAGTTTTATTTCAAACTGATTTCGAGCTGCGAAGGGGGATGGGCGACAGCTTGTTGGTTTTAGGGCAAACGTGGGTCAGCAGAAAGTTGTTGCATTGTTTTCCACCGCCGCCCTGGATGACACGCGGGGAGCGGAGGGGATGCAGTTTCTCACACAAGCGCGCACGGAGCGGTGGCCTAGTTTGCGACAGGATCAGGGCATTACTCTTAATCCACCAGATAGATGTCACGTGCACGCACGCGCACGCAAATACACGGAGAAACAAAAAAAATGGAGGTGAAAGAGAAAGAGTTTTAGAAAACACACACGCAAAGCTCGCCGCTGCACTGCTTGTATCGCTGTACCAGCTCTTGTGTGCAGAATGCACATATGGTGCTGTGTCATGCAAGGTTTCCAACGATGCACAGGGGATCCTATTCCATCTGATTGCATCTTAATACCCTCAGTCCACTCATGTGGATGCGGGTGTTCTAACGTTTCCAAGTGATGCCACTGTCCAGACACAGAGCACATGTGTTTTACAAAAAACCCTGCTATGTTCCAGATGTATTGAATTCATTGGGTGACAGTGAGCACAACCGAAAGCAATATTTCAGAGCGCATTTAACATTTCAAAACATGTAGACACAAGACGAGCACCAAAGATGTCAGCGTCCCAGCAGCGCCTGTTTGAATTCTCAGTGTTTAAGCCTCTGAGTCCCCGATGTTGATATTAAAAGAGGCACTGTACGTCACACACAATGAGATAAAAAGAGAAAAGAACCGCCTTTCCTTTCCTATTCCCGCCTCGAGCCCTCCGTCCCTCCTTTCTCGACGGATTATATTGGATGTGCCGAGAGGAGGCATTGAGAGAGAGAGACAGCGAATGAGACGATGGCAAGCAGGGAAAAAAAAGAAAAACATAGACAGAGGAGACAAAGTATGAATCCTCTCCACCCTCGTCGCATCTGTGCTGCTCCCCTTAACCGTCACGGAGGAAGTCTGGGAGCATCATGGTTTTGATGGATGACTGGGCCTTTACTGGCCGACCCTGAGAACTTACACAGGGGACGAGAGGGCAGGAGGCTGAAAGGAAAACAAGAGTGCTTTGTGGATGTGTGTGTGCTTTCACAGGGCTCTGTGTTACAGTGTACTTCCAAAACATTGCAGGATGCCGTAAGCCTATACTTTGGCACTCATACGCTTGTGTGTGTGTGTGTGTGTGTTACAGGGTGCTGATGATATATGTTCAGCATCGTACAACCTCAAGCTCAGAGCTATGCTGCATTTTTCTTCCGACAAACAGACTGTGCTGTGCATGCTGCCTGTTTTATCTGCCGTAACATACTTATACTATATCAAACAAATGTGCAAATTGAAATTCTTCTAGACGCCTTCAGCAGTACGCATGGCGAGCCTTGAATGACCTCCTCCTCTCAGTCGATCCCATCGTCTAGTCCTCACACGCCCTCTTTTCTGTCGTCATATCTTTTATCTTTAGTCTCGGCCCAGATCAGGAGGTTTCATCACCACAGTCATGAGATTCAAAGACTCGCTGCTAATCGCCAACTTCACAAACTGATACAGAAGTCACGCCTGGACAAGGGTTTTTCTCAGACAGGTAGACACTCATGACGAGTATGTTTACACATCATATCATGGTTTCAGTTCTTTTAAAGAGGTTTTGATCTCCTGGTTGGGAGCGAGTTGCTACCCCCAAGCGAAGGAGTTCAAGTATCTCTGGGTTTTGTTCATGAGTGATGGGAAGATGGAGCGTGTGCAGGACCATTCTGGGGAAGAGGGAGGTAAACCCTCTAGCCAACCCTCACCTATAGTTATGAGCTTTGGGTATTGACAGAAAGAATGAGATTGCAGAGGGAGCTCAGAGTAGAGCTGCTGCACCTTCGCGTCAGTTGAGAAGGAGCCAGCTAAGGTGGCTTGGGCATCGAACCAGAATCCTCCTGGGCACCTTCATTTGGAGACCACGGTGCTGATCTGGACTGGGAACATCTCAGGATCTGTTTCCAGTGAGAGAGACGTCTGGAACAACCGGCTAAACCTGCTGCTACCGTGACCCGACTCCGGATAAGTGGAAGGAAACAGATGGATGGGAATAAGTTTTGAGAAAGCTGAATATGGTGGCTGGTTAATTACAAAAGAAATTCTGTGTGTAGATGTGTCTTCAACTTGAGTCATGTGGCCATTAAAAAATGTCTGGCACCGGTTAAATGGAGGATAAACGTACTTACTGTTGTCTTCCATTAAGATGGGTGATAAGACGTGCACAGAGAGCCAGACGCAATTAAGTGAATGAAGTCAGTCATTACAGGAAAAAGGTCGAATAAATAAAGGTTTTAAATTGGATTCATACAAAGGAAGATGAATATCCAGGTGACTTTTATAGTTCCAGGTAAACATCATATTCCAGATACGATAAAGACCGGAGCTTTTGGACCGTTGGCTGGACGAGCAATTTTAAGACGTCACCTTCATCTCTGGGAGTTTTTTCACTGGACATTTTAAAAACCAAACGATCAGTCAAGAAAATACTCGACAGATTAACCAAAAGGGAAAATAATTAACCGCAATCGAAACCAGTAAACCGGAAAACTAATGTGCACGTAAACTGAGAAACACAACGGAGAAAAACACACACACACACACACACACACACACACACACACAGAGGGTATGAACACGATCACACAAGCAGTGAGGAAATTATCTGATTTGCCATATGTGGTCTGTCTATCTATGCCAAGTAATACTGGGATGGACAAAAACAGCTGGCCGCATATCAAACCAACACACACACACACACAGACGAAACACACACACACACACACACACATAGTAGGGATGTGCTATCCGGAGTGAAGTGGTTTGTAAGATAAAATCAGGTCATTTCATCCCTGCATGTGCTCGTGAATATACGTACAATCCGCACGTGTGTTTAAAACATATGTGCTATAATATGTTTTTGTTTTTAAAGAATCATAAAAAAACATGCCGAAAACACAAAGTGTGTAGTCACACAGAGGATATATATATTGGTGGGAATATAAAAGAGAAATGGCTGTGAGGCCACAAACAATCATTTTTTCCCAGTATTGCAGGAATTTATCAACCCGTACATTTATCAACTCACGACGTCCATCCAGTCGGTCTTTGTCGGAGGCTCGGTCAGTAACCAGCTTGTGTGTGTGTGTGTGAGCATATAAGTAAATGGGAAAACTCACATTCGGCATCAGCGAGGAAGAGGAAGCTGAGGAGGAGCAGGCCTGGATTGGCAGAGTGCATCATTGGATATGTCGACACATGCATGCTGTATCCACCGTGAGCTCACTGCCTCACTGCACGACAGGACGATAGAAACAGGCCCTCACAACCTGCAGAGAGGAGAGAGAAGAAGAAGAAAAAAGACTGTTATTAGACTCGTTCCAAAGTTTCAAATTAAGTGAGTTTCAGTTATTGTATAGTCTGTGAGCACACACACACACACACACACAGACTTGAAGTGTGTGAGTTCCCTCCAGGCCTTACACTCCAGTTATGCAGCTGCCTCTTCTCTTCTCGCTTCATTAGGACCATACACTCACTGCCGGAGGTGTGTTTTGCTCTGTGTGTGTGTGTGTGTGTGTGTGTGTGTGTGAGAGTTCACAAAGTAGCTGATGAATTTCAACTCATGGCGAACATTTAGAATTAAAACATAAAACATCAGTCGGCTTCTTGAAGTTTTGTTTTTGTTCAATCTCACGAGTAAGTAAGCAACGGCCTCGTTTTTTTTTCTTATATAACATAGAAAGCGGAACGCTTCCCAACGTACGTCACAAAACGTCACGATGATTTCAGGCTGATGAGAAGGAACGGATGGCTTTAAGGCGGAGGCGTGGAAGGGTGGAGCGAGGGATTGATGGATGATGGGGAGATTAAAATGGGAGGGTGTTATCTGATGACTGTCGGACACAGTGTTGGTCAAGAGGCAACTCAATGCTTCTATCTTTTCATCCTCAGCTCCCTCTGCCTCTTTATCTCTGTCTCCTTTCAGTGTCCTAAATACTCTCAACATTTATTCTCCTTGACTCCTCTTTCCCTTCCTTCTCATTCATCTTGTCTTTTACCATTACTCTGTACCCAACATCTTTCCTTCCCCTATTTCTCTCTCTCTCTGTCTCTCTCTCTCTCTCATTCGCTCTGTCCTTCTGTCTGTCTGTCTGCCATCTGTGCTGCCTGGTGTGAGTGTCTGGCCTTCGAAGAGACAGGCGTCAGTCTGTGTGTCAGAAATCTCACAGCTCAAATCACATGACACGACGAGACATGGCAGATCCCTGCCGTCCATCCGGACAGTGACAGTGCCGAGTGAGAGACACCGAGAGCGAACAGAGAAAGAGAGAGGACGTTTAGATCTTGTGTGTGCATTTGTGCTTGATTGAATGTGCAGACCTGCGCTGTGTGTGCATACATATGGGCGAGCTCATGCATATGTTGATGCCTCTGCATGTGCATGTGCATGCATCAACGCCGACTGCCTACGCCGAGTTGCTTCTATGTGAGCGCGTGTCGAGCGTACGTGCGATGCGTTTGCAGGCTTTCCGAAACCGGAGTCATGCAGCAGCGGCAGCAGCAGCAGTTTTAATCCCCTCCACTCCTGAACAAGCCATCTGATTAAAAAAAGACAAAAGGGAGGAGGCAGAAGAACGCGAGAACCCGGCGCTCTCAGCATCCCTGCAGCCAAGGCAGCAAACAACTAAAAACCCACACTGCTGGATTTTCCACTTGGTTTGCTCTGAAACAATTGCTTTGGGATAACCTAGATCTCTCCTCGCACAAATTAAGTCCTCTCCACTGTGATTTACACTGCTACAGTAGATATGGGCGCTCGGCAATACAGCACAGGAAGGGGCATAACGCTCAGGTAGCTTGTGCATCTGAGTTTTTTTATTTCTTTATTTTGTTTTAAATATTAACCCATCTTTTAATTTTTAATTTTCTCCAAAGTTATCAATGTTTTATGTTTATTTTGTCTTATTTTACATTAATTGTATTTCACAGGTTATCGTTTGTCACTTGAAGCTCGTTAACTAACTTGATTTTGCGCTAATGTCAGAAAACACTACAAGACAACATACTGTAACCTATTTAAAATGCATGCTTGCAATACAACAGAGCGTTCATGTGCATATTTGTCTAATTAAGCCTGCATTTTTTTTGCTGTTAAATGAATACAGATATTAAAAGGTAGATCACTGTTAGAAAAGGAGGGCAAATCTGTCTTGGTGTGAGTGTGTGTGGCCACTAATCACTCTGGCCGATTCAATGTCACTGGAAAAGCCTGCATTATTTAGTATCTCACTTCGCAGCATGTCACGTTAATTAAAGAGCTAAGATAACGGTGAGAGAGAGGAGGAGGGAGAGACATGGAGAGGCGGAGAGAGGGAGGCGGTGGGAAAAGGTGTTTGCAGGGAGGAGAAATTAAAGTAGAGAGCTACGAAAACAGAGAAGCAAAAAGATACGGGATGGAAAGAAGACGCACACAAAAAAAAGAAAAAGATAACCTGAGCCACCACACGCGGCCAGGTAGTCACCAGATTGTAATCTGGGTGGCTGTTGTT
The DNA here is from genome assembly GCF_000972845.2 of Larimichthys crocea. Lineage (NCBI taxonomy): Eukaryota > Metazoa > Chordata > Actinopteri > Sciaenidae > Larimichthys > Larimichthys crocea. The sequence goes on from NC_040020.1 coordinate 9,715,290, forward strand.
GCTAGTATTACCGAGGGCCGATCAGAAAGCCTCCCTCGGTGCCTGAGCTCCTGCCACTGTCGTGGATCACAGTCGGCTCTGAGCCATTCACTTACATTAGTCCCTATCACTCAATTATACACTGACTGTCTGGCCGGGCCTGCAGCGATCAGTCACACTTATCTCTGGGATAACTTGTGACAGAACAAAGACTGACTCAAAGAGTGACAGACTGCTTTATGTATTTTTTTTGTTACAGGACTCACAGAAGGAAGCACACAGGAGGTGGAAGAAGAAGAGTGGAAAGCGGGAGGGAACAGTAAACGTGTAATCAAAGGTTTAAACGTGTAATAATGTAAATAAGGAGGAGGGAGAAGTACGTAACGCTTTACGGCACTAAGTCACACAGCAGCAACTATTTCACTGATTCTGGTGAAACTGGATCATATTTTATGGAGGAAATGTTTTCTGGTTTTCCCTCTGATGTCCTCTGGCTGCTCCGCCTCAACTCTCTGTGATTTACAGAGTTTATGATGGACAGTGAAGTAAACTGCTGACAGCTGTAGCTGCCGTTAGCTCAGTTTGTTAGCCGGGCTGTGAGTTCAGAGCACGGGTGTTGTGCCAGAACAGGAGCTGGTGCAAGTGGGCAATGTAACCAGGCTCCGCAGCCTCTATGGACATAATGGCAGAGACAAAAACACCGAAGAGACAGTCGACAGACTTAAATGAGTGAATTGATGGACTGACTTTTAGTGGTTGGTGAGAGCTTGGTGAAATAAAAGGCTGAAAGACAGACGCCTGCTGCTGGACTAGTCAGTGATATCAGCTGCTGCTGGGTCTGCTGTGTATAAAAGGTTAAATATGATGTCTAATGGGAAAATGTAATAACACTTATTTAAATAAGAAAATGGGTTTAAAAACAGCTATACCCATATGGCTTAAAACCGACAGTTACATCATCCACGGGCAACGAAAAGCAATATTAATTATAACTTGTTATTGCATTAACTGTAACTGTTTATTGGATTAACAGCTTGTATTTATTTTTGTCGTATTTCAAAAGGTCTAGCTGTTACATTATCATTAAGAAAGTTGTGAAATGGGGGAAGCGGTTGGGGGGGAAGAAAATTAAAAGAGAATGAGATCCAAAAATGGAAGAAAAAGAAAAAGAAGGTGTGGGTGGATGATGAGAGAAAGAGAGAGAGAGAGAGAGAGAGAGGAGGCTCGACTACAAAGCGAAGGCGTAGTACAGCTGGAGAGGAGGTGGAGAAAAGATAGAGACAAAAGACAGTTCCTAAAAAGCGTAGCTCAAGGCAAACCGTGTGCCATGGTAAAGAACACTGAGTATCCTAATTTGATTTGATATTCCCAAAGCTGAACCACCGAATGCAATTAGACATACTAATTAACTTATTCTATTTGCCCTGTCGAAACAGTGGCAGGCTGACAGAAATGTCAATGGAGAGACAATTTGTATTTGTTGCATCATAGCGCTGCACAATAAAATAAAAAAAAACAAACAAGATGAGCTAAGTGGAATAAACTAAATGTGTGTCCTCTTCCTTTTCCATTCAGGATGGCGGTAAGCTCAAACCAGACTTTGATGGTCTCTGATCTCATGGTGATCTCAGAGTGTTTGTATGTGACGTTAGCGTGAATTAAAAAGAAAATTAAATCCATCTTCTGACCATAAACTGTCCGTGTAAGCTGTGTACATATACAAGGTCGTCATATACATATTGTTGGGGTTCAGTTTACAGTCTTGACTTTCATTTTCATCATCAGTTTCATCGTCGTTTCTTTGTGACACCAGAGAACGCACACTGAGACCCGGCGTTAGATTTCACCCACGTGGATCCATGTAGGGCCGATGGTACAGGATGACATCACAAAAACTGTCTCATGAACGCGTCAGCTATCAGTCTGTAGGGCTTTAAAAGTCAGTTTGAGCACAAACCAGACCAGAACTAAAAGGGAACCAAAAGGTTATGAATGTTTTGTCTTCGGTCAAGTCCGAATGAATCGAACTACAGATATGGGAGGACTAAAACTGCCAGGACTCCCTTGAAAAAGAGGTTTTTAATTTCAATGGGACCTTTCCTGGTTAAGTAAAGGTTTGAAAACAGACGTTCTCAAAGTTTTGATGACTTAGTGGTGATGTGGGGAGTCAGCATATGACCATGAACTTCTCATAATGGCGTTCAACGAGGATTCTCCAAGGGTTTTCCAAGGGGAATGATTCCTTTGTTGATAAAAAATCAATGGTCTTCTCCTCCTCCACGTTGCTGTCCAGCTCATGAGTGTCCACTCCACTGCTGAGCTCCGAGACTCTTCTGTTCCTCCATCATGGACCTGCAATTATCCAGCAGCTCCTCAGGAGCCTTGGACTGGCTCCGATGATCCTTCTGCTTGAAGATCTTTGAGTCTTGAGATCATTTCTTCAGGTTTTTCTTGATCATCTTGATCTGGTCTGCACTGCACATGAGCACCAAGTCCACCTGTTCAAGTATTGGAACTGTTTCAGAAGGCTAAGATTTGAGAACGCCCGATCTCTGGATGTAGGAGTCCACAGCTGTATTGCCATCATGTCCCAAAGTCGAGAATCCTGACGCCTCTGAGGCAGAACGGAAACTGATGTTTTACAACCACTTATACGTTAAATTCCTCTGCCTTTACTGTCGCAATCTTGGCGACTTCATCCACAAAATGCTTTGATTACCAATTCGAGTCACCGAAGAAGCTGCAGCCGTGTCACTCAAACACACTCACAACTCATCTGGCATAGAAAACAAGCAGTATGAAAATATGATATACAAACGACATGTAGAAGTCTCTCTTATATCACAACAAACAAAATATGGCTGGAAATGAGCTCGAAGGGAGAATGTTTGTTTGATGCATGCGTATATGACTACCAGTGATCTGTTATCCCCCCCCGCTGCACACAAACAGACTCTCGAAGTAACCCCTGAGCATGTTTTCAAGAGAAACACTGATCTTTACAAAGGCACACAGTTCAGCGTCAGTGTCTGTGGGAATGGCAGCTGATGACATCAAGCTGTGACAGAGATTTTAATTGCCTCTGCATATGGGTGACTCACCTACTTTCATCACCCGAGAGCAATCACTGTGTATGTACTGTACTCTGAGTATTTGTGTGTTGGCGAATCAGATGCTGCTGTTGCGTTGGAAGAGATATTCACATATATTACATACAGTATCAGCTACATAGATCAAAAGTCTGCACAGGGTCTATGACGTTTCTGCATCTTGTTCTGCTCGACACGGCTGGTCGCAGTATCTGGCAAACTTAAAACAGCTTCCTCCACAAAGTCGAGCGGAGACGCACTTCTGATTGGTGCGATCAGCTCTACCGGCCACCACTCAGCCAAAACATTGTGGAATTTTTTTCCCTCTAAGGTCATGGATGAGCTGGAATAATACTTCTGCAAAGATGCATGCAAATATCTGAGTGAACCTACATAGGGAATGATGTCACAGAGGCTTGCAGATCATCGACCAACAATGCCTGTGCACATTCCCCGACATGCCAACCAGAGATGCATATTCCAGCCGTGGTTAGGCCTGAGGAAATAGCTCACTCATGGTCTAATGTTTAAGACGCTGACATGATTCCTTCCTCACCTCAACCTCCTCATCCATGAAAGCTCGAGCTGGACTTCAGTGGGTTGAAAGGTTTGTATCTTGACTTGGCATTTTGCTTATGAAGACTTCGCTTGAACTTCATTAAAAGACTTAAAATAACTCGGATCAATGCCCAATTTGGCACCCGCGGTAGTTTCTCCCCAAACATAATGGATGTGTGTAAAGAACTAGTTTATATGAAAGAAATGCTGCATCGTTTGCTGGATAAGACCCTGGTGATCTCTTTACTTCCCTGATATAGCTGTGAGACAAATGACCAAACAGTCATTTTCACCGTGAGATGGAGCCCCAAAAACTCTGAGTAGTCATTTGAGTCGGGCTTTCAGGACACTGGCAGAAACAAGAAATCAATAAGACAAACTGAGAGGAGAGGAAGGGAAAATGTGATTGATTGAGATGAGGATTTAGGCTGTCTGGCTGTACTCAACTTATCACTTCCTCTGCTTCTCCAAACACTCTCTCCTCCCTCCATCCCTTTCTTCTTTTCTACCTTCATTTATTCCCTCCTTCGCGCTCCCCCTCCCCTCTCCTTTCGCCTTCCTCGCTCCTCTCACCAACCTATTTCTCTCACTTTAAGCTTCTGCTTTCTATCTCCAAAGGCCCAAATAAACTATTATTTCTCTTTCTCCCTCTTTGGCTGGCTGCGTCAAACTTTCACCGATATCTCGTTTCTCTCTAAAATAAGAAATACTGAAACGTCAATAAAATATCGTATTTTCGGGGGGTTATTATATTCCCCTGCATCCAGGAGTTCCACTTTTACACTCTAACCGAGGTCTAGTCATTTTAGATTAGCAATTTCCATTCAGAATAAATGTTTCATTTTGATTTCAAAGTTCACTTTGCAGACAATTGCTCTCTTTCTCGCTGATTTATTTCTTTTTCATTCGGACCTCCCCCCAAAAAAAGGACCCATGTCCCTTTCAGCAGCTCCAACACATGAAAGATGAAAATCCACATTGTTAGGACATTGCTGAATAATGGTCCAGACCTTGACAACGGCAGAATTTCTGAGCCTGCCCGGATGGATGATGCAGAATAGACATTTATATATCACAGTAAACATTGTTATTGTTGATGTAACGGATGAGGACAACGCAAAGGCGACGCGTTTGCATCAATTTATTTCAGCAGCGGTAAAGCTGATAAATATTCTGTTTCCTTTCTTGGCCTCAGACTCCAGACACAAGCAAAATAATACATCCCAGCAGCTTCACAGACTGCCTGCAGACTGTTGCCTTGAGGCAGGCAATTTGATCGCATCAATAGCCGTCAGAGCTGAGAGCCACAGCGCCTACGCTCTCTGATTGTCAGTCACAAAAAAAAAAAAAAAAAAAAAAAAAAAGAAATAGCACAAATCCCACCTACTACTAGTTTCCACCCGTTACCGTCCATTTCACCTTTCCGACTGACGTTATCTGACAAAGTAACCGGAGTGTTCAAAACCTGTTTAACGTCTCTATTAGCAGGCAGCACTTAGCCGGGTCCACTTTTCCCATTCTGATGATGAAGCGTCCCAAAGAACGGAGCTGAAGTGCGAGGCAGAAAACTGTGCACTAAGCAGAGTGGCCAATCGAAGGGGTTAAGCCAGCTGTGACTAACAGGCCCATGCTGGGCCTCTATTGGACCATCTCTGGCAGCCATCCATGATATTGAGAGAGCAAAAGAGAGAGAGAGAGGGGTAGACAGAGATGAGTGGAGTGAAGTTGAGTGGATTAGCAAGAGGTGGGGGGATGACAACATGTAATTACCTATTTACCCAGCCTTTAGTGGAAACCTCATCGAAAGCTAATTGAGCGGTGCATTAGTGAGAGGGTCGTAAAGATAGCAGCAGGACTGTGGAGGGAGGGAGGGAGGAAGATGAGAGATGAGCACCAGCGAAGGAGCAAGAAGGTCAGGAGGGAGGGATACGGTACAGTCGGAAAGACGGGGGTGAAAGGAAGGGAAAGTGAAGTAATGCGGTCAAGTGTGCGGTGGTTTCTTTCTGTAACCGGAGCTCTGACGTGAGCTATTTCAAAACTCCGACACAAGTTCCAACATTGATGAAGTTTGATTGAAAGATAAATAAGCGTCAGCAGTGAAATATACTTATGGGTGAAGAAACGAGGACGACCACACCGCAACCATGCCGCTTTCGTCATCCCCTATAAATACCCTCCTAACGCTCTCCCTCCTCTTTCACCTTCGTAACTCTGCAACCCCCATTTCTTTCACCCACGTCTTCCTCCACCAAAGAAGTACAAGAGTTCACGCTTCAGTCACAATCTTTTCCTTCTGGTAGCATCGTTGATGGTCCTCGCTCGTGAACTGATGAGTGAATCTGACAATCAATCAAACATTGAATGAAACAGAAAATGTCCCAAATTTTCTCATTCTAGCTTCTTAAAATGTGAGAATTTGCTGCTTTGCTCTGTGCTTTGAGCTCTTGGTGTCCACTTTAACTCCAGAACACCATGATGGACATGTTTTCTCATGATTTAAGCGCCCAAATATTATCAATAATGAAAATTTTGTAGTGTACTCGAGTATCTATGTGTTGTGGAGTGTTTTAATGTTTTAAGTGGTCCAAAATAAACTTTACGTCTGACTGTTGGGCAATTTATATTGAAGTACATAATATTTCATGAGCTTGTTTTATGCTGCAAAGTTACAGGAATAAAAACGACAATATTCTCTTTCAGCGACGTACTTCATGGCACAGAAACATTTAAGTTAAATACCAGAACATAAAGATGTATAGCACTTCAATAAATCAGCTTATTATGATATTATCGTGCACATGCATGTGTGTGTGTGCATGTGTTTCTCACTGTAACCATGATACACCCTCTCCACCCTTCTCCAGCGGCATGCACTGTACAGTAGGAAGCCTTTAGTACTGGGCTGGGGGGGGTAAGTGGCACATTGGAGGCAGTCATCTCTGTAATGTGTTTTAGTACATGGATGGATGGAGGACAGGATAGATCTATGGATGGATGAGCCTGCAGTATGGTCACGGTGCTGTGGCCCTGTGACATGCTAAACATACTACTGTAAGCCAGAGGGGCTGGACACACATCAGGACCAATGTGTGAGCTGCTGACACACACACACACACACACACACCTACAGATCTAGCTGGCTGGGTGACCTCCACAAGAAGGTGGAATATAGCAGTAATAATTTACAGGCCTTGAGCGGCTCTAACATCAAATAAAATATGGATTTCCTTCAGAGCAGAAGCAGGCGAACCCTTCAATAACTGGACCTTTTATCCTCGCGGTGCTCCGGTTATAACCCATCTCCCACATCCTCTTCTATATCTAAACTGGGTGTACAATAGGTGCTGGTTCTTCAGTGTGTTATAGGCAGTGCAGCCCTTTACCTCCCACTCTTTGCCCTGCTAGAAGCACATTTACCTGCGCTCTGAAGCGAGCATGCGTTCATTGACAGAAACAGCCACACACACAGATTCAACTGAACTTCCTGTCGTTGTCTTTTTTTTTTTTTTTTTACTGAGGCAGAGGAGGAGAGTGAAGAGGCGTCAGAGGAACCACGCAGCAGTTCATGAACCCGGCTCCATGCATTCACTGAATTCCACGGTGCACCACAAAAGTTACGAGATGGCCTTCCCATTGTGAACGGAAAACCACTTTTCTCTGCAACGAGCATCAGAGTGACTCGTACCAGATAAAGAAGAGCTCTATGTGAATGTAAGGTAATTTCACGTAAAGCAGAAAGAAATCTGTTGATAACAGAAAAAGAGAATTTCAACGAGTCAACCAAAGCACGAAGAATAACAATAACACCACATTGAAGGTCAAAGGGGAGGCGATGGACAATTGAGTCCAAAAATACATTTCTTGATCAATCTTCTCCAATGTCATGTTACAACGGCCGAGCGAGAAGGATGAGGTTACAAATCCTTTTTCCTCAGATTGATTTTGGCCAGCAGAGGAGTGGGAGTACATGAGAATGACTCAAAATAACATGCGGGGAAATGCAAAGACGTCAAACCCCAAACATGCATTTTTGAAAATAAACGTGATGTTTCACGCTGTGCGTGAAAACACACCGCCGGACCGTCGCCAGCTCTGTAATCAACCATAACTATTATAATTAGGAACGCAACACATGCTTGAAACTAGATTATATCGTGCATATGGTGCGGCCAATTTAAAGTTTGCACAAAAGTCTGCTGAGATGCATGGCTAAATCTCAGTTTCCCCAAATGGAAATGTTTAACCCAACGACAGAAATAGATGCTAGATACTGTGACACACACTTATAACGTCACATAAGCAAATCCCTCTGGCTTTCTGCAGGAATACATAAACATTATATTCCACGTGCTGCTAAGAACCTCCTGTTTTCCATTTCGATGACTTTGTACGAACACGAAGTTGCATAGCTTGAAAGAACGGAGGTCTGACAACTGGAGGGGAGGGAGAAAAGAGACAGAAGGCAAGAGAAGATCTCAGCCCTAAAAGAGTCAAAAAGAGAGAGAGAGCTAAACCCACATCCCCTCTGGCTCAGTAATTAAGACTGGGGACAATAAATATGTAATGGGGGCTTTTTCCACCAAGTGCGGCTGCCTCTCCTTCTTGGAGATGGGACCGCAGGGAGACAGGCCCAGGAAGAACGACTAAGTACACTGGCCATTAAAAATGGATGCAAGGAACACCGGCCCTGACTGGCCCCGTCGACCAACCACCCAGAATGTTGTGATGGGGGTGTTGCCGTGGTTACAGGGCTCCCAAATGGTCCTTGGTTGTCAGGGTGAATCAAATCAGACATCCGAGCACCAGGGCCAGCGCTTCCATCCTTCCCAGGCTCGCTGCCGCTGGGGGCACCACAACTCAATGATGTCATTGAGGAAGGAAGTTTGGACCTGCAGTGTGTTTGTGTGTGTGTGGTTTGAAGATGTGAGTGTGTACATAGAAGCCCGAGAGAGAGAGAGAAGCAGCAGAGATGGAGAGACTGACATGATTTCCCAAACAGCCCACCACCCCACTGACAAACGCTCCGGTTGTTTCTATCTGCGCTCCATCTGTCTCAACTGGATCCAGAACAGCAGGGCCGCTTTCTTCAGAACCACGAGTTCAAGACTTCTGTAGCCTTAAACAGATTTGAATCTCTCTGCTTATTGAGTTAAAAATACGTCTTTCACAGTGATTCATGTTGCTGTGAATTAGTTGAGAGGCTATTCAGAGGAACGTGAAAGAGGGAAGAGTGAAGGAAGGATATTTATCAAAGAGCGGCGGTGGAGGAAGTGCTCTGAGCCTTTACTTAAAGCAATAGGAAATCCGCTTATTCATTTTCTGGCGAAGGCATACGCGAGAAAATTGATACCACTCACATTTCCGTCCATTAGACGTAAGGCTACAGTTAGCAGCCGGTTAGCTTTGCTTAGCCTGCCAGCACCTCAAAAGCTCACAGATTTACATGTGATATCTCATTTGTCCTCCGTCACTCAACTGAGCATCTTCTCCTACTCAATCATTTGTCCTCCGTCACTCAACTGAGCATCTTCTCCTACTCAATCCACAAACAGTTCACACACAATATGTGGCATTCACAGCTTTTTAAACCAAGTTCATATATGTAAAAGTCAGTCCTCCCTGACGACTCTTTGGCGAACTGTCCTCCAGAAAACAGACGGTGATGAAATCCACACTGTTACAACGGAAATGTGGGATTAGGTAGTGTATTTGGAAACTGCTATGAGAAATCTTTGAATTCATGTGGAAAAGTTACTCGTCCTCCCTGACGACTCTTTGGTGAACCACCCTCCAAAAACAGCCTCCGTCTGTGAGAGGCAGGTGCTGTTTACCGACGAGTGGAAACCCGTAAAATAAAATCATAGATATCAACATGATGATGTACATTTCTGGTTCTGGGTATTGATGACAACTTCAACTATCTACAATATAAAGCTCAGGCAATATAGGGAAATATGAAACGATTGCTCTGGGCTTCTATGAAGTTTAAAAGGTTAATCCACATAGAAAAGATGTTACTTTCCAAAGTTTCCACTGATTGCATGGCAACTCTTCTGGCATATAACCCCGTGTAATACAGCAAAGAGTTATTTTTAAAGATTTAAATATACCTGCAAATGTCCCTTCAGTCTTTTGAGATGCCGGTGTGATACCTCTGCTAACAACACTCCATCTGCACATGAGTTCTGCTTGCTTTGTCTGTCGTTCACCTGGTACTCACCGGTACTGGGACCTGCCAACTGCTCCCAAACAAACAGGCGGATGAGATGGAAAAGAGCATTCCTGACATTTCCCCGAGATGTTTTGTTTTCTTCCTTTTTACGTAAAAAAAAAAACATGCTGACATTAAATTTAAATTTCGACTACATGTGATGTCGGTTGGACTCACAATGTTGCAGCTAGTCCGGATGTCTAAATGTCTACCTAAGTTCCCTTTGAGACCATAAATACTCAAGTCAAGCACTTCAGAACGACACTAGAATAAACACACGGTGCGTAAAGGGTAAATGGACCTCGTTACATTCCTCCAAGATGAGCCAAAGTGAACTTTAACAAGAGCAAGAGCGGGTGAATAGTGTATGAGGTGCTATGCCATGCATGCATGTATTCATGCAGTATGGGCCATATGTGCAAGGGTTCTCCTTTGTGTGCGTCAGAGTGTGTGTGTTTGATCTGTAGGCCTCAGAGGAGAGAAGCCCTGTATGGTGCTGTATACATTATAATGGCTAGTGACAGCATTGCAGAGCTTGTCTTACAGTATAAGGCTGAGGGGGCCATGGAGAGAATACTGAGGAGGAAAGAGTATACCATGGGGAGCACGCACAAACCACACACACACACACACACACACTGATATGTGACATGCAGTGCACACCAACACGCAGCAGACCCGTGTTCTTAGCCGGTAATAAGAGGAGAACAATCACTACTTCTGTGCTGACAAAGACCGACAGTAATGTTGCACGGGACCTTCGCGTTTGATAAATGGACACATGCCGGAGACAGATGGATGTGGACGAGGCCGCTGTCTGTCAAAGAGCGTCCTCGTTTCGATGTGTCACTGATGCTCCTAATGACGTCATCAATCATGACGCCGCGCCATTTAAAGGGGATTTAGGGGGTCAGGGGTCAGGGGAGGGAAGCCTATAGGGCCGAGCGAGACCGGCACATGCAAAGTAAATACTGTATAAACGCTTTCCACAGAAGGTCAAACAACAGCTTCATCTTTTGACTGCGTGAACTGTGATTCCAGGGTTAAAAAGGGGCTTATAGAGCTGAATCTGAGGATATAACATGATACTCTGGCATCGGGCGTGCTTTCCATGTCACTGCTCGTTTCTTTTTCTTTTTATTTCAGGGTTAGATATGAGGAAAAAACTTCATAACATGCAGCAGCTGCATCCAGATATTTCAGAATGCCATACCTGGAGGCGTGACAGTCAATCTGTTTGACGTGCCGCTCGCGCTCGTACAGGTTCAGGACTCAAACTTCTGCTGTCAGATATGCAGGAGGCTACACTTAAATGCAAACAATGCAAAGCCTCTTACAGTAAGACCTATCCTGTCAATGTAATCTGTTACATGCAGAAGATTAGTGGACCTTCAGAGAGGAATGAATGTATATGTATGTATGGAAAATATATACGGAATAAATGGATGATTTAGCTCGAGCGATGCTATTCTATTGTGTCATTTTAACAGGATTAGAAATACAGTGTAGCTGCGGTTCACCAAAGGTTCATTAAAGCAATATCGCTCCGTTCAAGGTGAATATAATATAAGAAAACAAGGTTCAAGATAGCACTCACAATTCTGATGCAGTCTTTTGATTTTAGCTTCATGAACATGAACACGTCTTTTCCTTCTTCACGATCGAAAATATAGTTTTAAACTTTAGAGCTCAACGAATCAGTTTAACATCAACGTCGAGTTCAGCCAGTTTGCTGCTCAGCATGTCGCTGACAAAGCTGTTCATCGCCGAGCGTGTTGCTCAACGCCAGGAACGTTTGAATATTCTGCACCCGCGAACTGGAAGGTACTACGGAAAGTTATAAAACTCATGATCCGATCTTCTTTTAATCTTTTAAATCCATTTTGAAAGACTTGGAGACAGAATCATCAGGGTGCATCAGGGTCGGTTTTTATTTTGTATCTGTTTTAATGGTTCGTTCTTAGTTTGTGCTGCTGCCTGTCCAGGCCAGGTCTCCCCTGGTTAAATAATAAAACAATGAGTTTCAAAGCATGGTGGTGCCATAAAATCAATGATAAATATCAGCTCTCAAATCAGTATTTAAGAGTCAAAGAGACTTCCCTCTTCACTCCAATCACACCAATTTTTTAAAGCAATTCACTCTTAAAAGCAACGTTAACCAATTCATCCTGAGAACACACAGTGCGTCTCCTTCAAAGACGCTTTTTCTCTTTCTCTTCAAAAGAAACGCCGTCATGCCGCGTTCATATCATCTCCTCCTTTTTTCGCTCTCCTTGAAAGCACGCGCCGATGAAAAATGCTTCTTATATAACAACAACACAAACTTGTGTCGGATAAACACTAATACACAAAGTAAAAAACAAGAGTCATAATCATAAAGGGACATAATGATCTAATCTGTCACTTCCTCAAAGTCTGATAGGCCAATACATCAGCACATGGAAAGTAATCTATCACAGAGCACCGGCAGGTTATGGCAGTGTGCTGATGGATAGGAGCTGTGGATGGAGAGGATGACTGAGTTGCCCTTGTCGGAGTTTATGGAAGGGAGGTGCAGGGGGGGAGAGGAGGAGGAGGAGGAGGAGGAGGAGTGGGTACGCAACGCGACCAAAATGTGTTCTGAACAGACTTGTTTGCCACGCTTTGTCATCGAGGGACATCAAGGAAGTAAACAGCCTGTGTGTGTGTGTGTGTGCACTGTAAAAAAATAATATCAAATAAATGTCAAAGACTATAAATTTACAGAAAGCTTCCAGAGAAACACTGAATTATTACGATCAATACCTTCAGTTAAGTAACAATATTAACAGTTCTACAGAGAAACACTGTTATTTTTTCCGTAAATTAAGTTAAAGTTTGAATGTAAAAGGCACACATTCATGTAAAACTAATAAAATGTATTCTTAAAATTATAAATAAAAAGGTTAAATAGTTAGTATGGACATAAACATTTATACCATAACGTCATTTTACATACATTTATATGTAATTTTAAAAAAACAGAAAAATACTGTATAAATAATATATTAATCTTTCAATAGGAAAAAATAGAGAAGTTTGTCATTAATGGCTTTATACTTAAAATAATGTGTTTGATTGTTAATTTACATCTAATGTCTGTAATTTTACAGAGATCTGTATAAAAAAAACAGAAAACGACTGTAAAAATTCCCTTTTTTTTTTACAGTGTGGCTGTATATGTCACAACATGTAATGAGTGTGTATGTGCACTTAATTATCACCCTGACTGCTCACTAGGGAATAAATATTGCCTATAGGAAAAACAGCGAGGTGCGAGCTCCCGTACAGGCGTACGTATGCGTTGTGGAATCCAAAGCATTTGACCCCAATCTGTGCGTCTGCATTATTTATAGTCTGATGCCAGCTTCCCTTTGTTTGTTTTTCAAAGCTCGTCTGAGGAATCGAAGTGGAGGGGGGAAAAAGAAACGAGAGAGCGAGAGAGATGACAGCGAAATATGGAGGAGTATTCCAGAAAAGAGCACTTTCCTTCAGCGAGCTGTCCCCCACTCCAACCAACCACCACCACCACCACCACCACCACCACCACCTTCTCTTCCCTCTCTATGGGTAAACACAACAAATCACATCAAAAGCATTACGGCTAATTGATCGCTCTGGACCTTCCTAGACTTCTCCCAAAGGGCTTTAAACAGTTTGGAATATATAGTTAGTGCAGACGAGCTGCAGAGCTGTCCTCACACACTGCACCACTGTGCACGCCAATAAATGCATTTTACAGTCCCCTTCTCTTTTTATATCTGGCGTGCACACATCACCACAGCCGCCTCGCCCTCGCCCCCACCCCCCCTTCCTCCTTTTCCCGGGCCTAGCTGGCAGGGCAACAGTGTGTATCCTCAGAGACCCGCTGGGCCAAATCAATGGCAGCCAGCAGCCTTCCACAATGAGCGCCACCATTTTTTACTGGCTGACACCCAGCGCAGCAGAGAAGCAACTAAACAGTCCATGAGGAGAGCGGAGCGGCACGGCTAAGGCTGCTTACAATGAGCACACGCCACGACAGGACAAACACACTGCGCTGAAGCGTGTGTGTGTGTGTGTGTGTGTGTGTGTCTTCAGTGGGCAGCGAGCTTAATGTACGCCGCTCGCGTGGCTGTGTGTGTATGCATGAGTTGGGCAGTCCATTCTGAGGTAAGCGAGCTTATCATAAACTGCCTCACTTGTGTGTGTGTGTGTGTGTGTGTGTGTGTGTGTGTGTGTGACAGAGTGATAGAGTGTGTGTTGCCTCTGTGAGTTGAAGCCAATATGGAGGTTGCCTGTTGAATCCCAATCAGAGCGATGTGGCTTTGCAAATCTCGTTCGAATTATTGTTCTCTTTCATGTGGTCGAGCAGGCGGCGTACTTTAAGCCTGCCTGCAAATACATCGACCCCCACACTCACCCCCACCCCATTATGTGTCGCTGCCGGCACAGTAGACTGGTTTCTAATCGGTGAATCAGCATATCAGCCAAGAAATGTCAGATTACGTTATAATCCTGCGTTTTAGTGCCTTTAACTCTGCACACACACAAACACACACACATATATATGCGTGCATGTGTGTTTTTTTACGCCTATTATGTCTGCCCTTCTCTGAAAAAGGGACACAACCATGCCTACACACACACACACACATGCACACTGGGGAGCACAGACAGTTTTAGGGTCAGGAGGTGACAGAGCTGAGCAGGAGGAAGATCAATCTGTACCGTGACTGAATCCTGAACCCGAGTCGAGTCGCTGGAGAATAAAAAAAGAGGAAGAAAAACAACCGAGCGACAACAACTGAGGGCCAATTAAATTTATATAATTAACTTATTTGATGACCAGAAGCTGCTTAAATAAGCTGTGTGTGTGTGTGTGTGTCTTCTAGAATGTCGCACATAAAAGCACGAATTGGTTATAATACGTTAATTAAATGTTCTGGTGTTTCGGGGTTTTTGAACAGAGGCTGAAAAAAACAAAACTAAAGCTTGGTGCTGATGTAGAGGAATTTGTTTCGTGCCTCCGAAAACAAAAACTTCATTTCTGAAACCTCTGCAGCCACATTTCTTCAATCATGTGTCGTACTTCTAGACTCTGTCCACGATTCGCACTAACGAATCACAAAGAGGACACACACACACAAACACACAAACACTGTCCTCGCCGCTGAGCTACCACATGCAGCACATACCTCTGCGAGAAGCTTAAAGACGGCTCGCATTGAAGGAAAAAATAAATACTCCAACACTTTATTGATGTTCGGTCCGAGACAGGAGCAGAGCCCCGTCTGTAACTCTAGAAGACAACCTTGTTATTTTCAATAAAGCTATTACAGGAGCTTCTTCTGAAAGGCACGGGGAAGGCCGGCCGTTGGTTAGGTGTCTCTTTGCTTTGGCCGGGGCGATTCAGGAGGATGCACGGGGGAAAACGATGCCAATCCCCCCACCAGGGGATGTATTAAATGACGCGTCTAATTTAATATTGCAATATTGAGAGACCTGCTAAGGCACTTCCTGTGTCTAAAGGCCGTCCAGGAATGGAGTAGTTTGGGAATCGCTGAGCAAGGGCTTTGGGATGCATTAGAGAGGAGAGGAAATGGTTTCATGGTGCATGTTTACAAGGTGAAGGATGGGCACGGTGTAATTATGCAAAGCCAGCCTGGTTTGATGTTTTTATCTAATGCAGTGGCATGTCTTATGATATTAGCATTCCTATTATGTGTATTGTACTCACTGACTGTGACACCGTATCGCATTACGACAGAGTTTCCCCACAAGCGCGAACAAGGTTTTTTTTTTACGACTACATGTTTTCCAGGAGACGTGAACGTGTGCAGGCCTGCTCCGTGTTCAACATACATGCAATATACTCTGCTCGTCTTTCACGTGCGCGCGCCGACACATGCGCTCACAATCAAACAAATGAAATAATGCGTAACACTGAATCCAGCAGATAGAGGAGGACATTTCAGGTCAGGGTTGTAAATCTGCATTCAAGCCTGTGGCGTCTTGTCTTCTGAGGACAGAGCATGTCTAGTAATTTCAAATGTTTGGTGCTTGTAAAGAGATTATTCATCCCCATGCATGCGCACACACACACACTCACACACACACACACACACACGGCCCACATGGCACCAATACTCACATCCTGTAAAGCTTTATACCTCATCGGAGATCTTTACTGTAATCGTTACACACAAAGAGCCCTTACACAATCAAGAGTAACAGTAAAGGCTGAGGAAACACACACTCTCACACACACACACATAATTTAATCCCAGGTGCCTTAGGGAGTCGGAAGGGAAACAGGGAGGCAGAACATAATTCCTGAACACGAACATCAAGAAATGGGATTTGTGTTGGACTCTCAGCCACCTCCCCTCCTCCCCGAGAGAGAAGGGAAACAACGACAGGATGACGGATAAACACGGGGACAAAAGGAAGAAAGCTCCGCTCCACAGACTTATCCTGATTCAATTGGATAAAACAAGCAAAAAAAAAATAGACAATCAAAGTCATTAATTAGAAATCTACAGACAAACAGTGGCGAGGGCTAATCCTTGAGAGAGAGAGAGAGACTAATAGAATTAATGTGCGACGGGTGATTGGTGGGAGCCATTTTAAAGGCGCCCAGTCGCTGCTTTGGCCCCGTCGCCTGTGAATGGAGAGGTTGTGAGATCCGAGCCAAGGACTGCGGCTCTGCCATGGCAGGAACAGCGAAGGTAAAGTCTCCCGCAGAGGATACTGAGCAAACACTCCCCGCTCGTATAATGAACTGGAAAATTCCTCAGCCTGAAGTATTAATCCGTGAAAAAGAAAAGTTCATATAAACGTTTGTTCTGCTGCTCGATCACTGAACACAATAGTGATTTACGCTTCACTTGAAGGCCTTTTACGTTTATTGTTCTTAACACCTGGAGGTGGTTAGATCTTTACCAAGGAACAGGAAAGAGCTGAGCGTGAGCGGCGACAGCGCCACCTACAGAAAGTTCTTTAAAGAGCCGCCCACGCCGTTTCACTGACGCGTGGGAAAACACCACAGCCGAGACCGATTAGAGCCGAAAAACCTGTGGCCAGAAGCAAAAAAACAAAGATTTGGATGTCGGGCCAGCTGAAGTGAATAATGCTACATATTCTGTCATATCAGAAAACTGGAGCAAACACATCTTTGGATCTGCAACCAGACATCACATGAGTTTTACGGCTGTGTCGATCGGGAGAGCGATTAAAGGAGGGGAATAATAAGACAGAGCGCAAACATGTGTCACACAGGCGCCACCGTATAGAGGAGAGAGGACAAGATAAGAGAGGATATAAGAGAGAAAGAGAGAGGGGGCCGAGAGCCAAAACCAAAGGAAAATGAATAAGTTATTAAACAAATAAATCGCCTCAGAAAATGGAGAGGACAGAGGGCGTAGGACAGAGCGGGCCATAGGAGAGCGGCTGTAAACAGCAGCAAATCCTCTGGCAGAGAGAAAGAAGTGATGTGGAAGTCCTGCAGCCGTGCCACTAAGCCCCCGCTGCAGATTAAACTGTATAGTAGAGTAAGGAGGGGTGGGAAGGCGACGAGAGGAGAGGGAGAGATAGAAGAAGAGAGAGAAAAGAGAGCGCTGCAGAGGGAAAATAAGGCTTTGCGGTCTGGCACCAGTTCGCTATGTCAAACCATCATGCGTGCCACGGGGGATAGAGGACGAGGGGAGAGGGAGTGTTGCATGGGTGAGAAAGAGGCAGGGGAGAAAGGCAATAATTGAGGAGGAGGACAGGAGGGAACGGGGAAAAGACAAAGCCATTAAATGTGAGGAAGGAACGGAGAGTAAGGAAAGGAAAGGAGGAGGGAAAACACTTCAGCCTTGAACTTCGGCTCGGATTGTGTGTCTGTCTGTGTGTGTGTAAGCGCGGTTGGAAAAAATGGCATTGTTGTGGTTGAGCCTGGCTCCTTCAGTGTCTCCCTCTGATTGGAACATGAGGGGAGGGAGGTGAGGCGGGAGCAAAGGGGGGGAGGCGGGGGTCACCCCAAACCACAAACATCCATCTCTGTCGCTGTCTCTCTCTCTCTATTTATCTCTTGAATCCCTCTATTTCTGTCTGTTCCTCATTACACACACACCCGGTATCTTATGCCTCTGCTTCTGAAGCCATTCACACAGCACATGTAATAAATATGGAAATCTGATGCCGGAGCGTCTCTCCGTTATGGAATAGTAAGCAGAGCAAAAAATGTTTGCTGTGCCACGTAAAAAAACAAAAAAAGAAGAAGAAGAGAGGAAACAACTGAGCGATTTTGTAGTGAGAGCCGGATGAAGAAGAAGAAGAAGAAGAAGATGTGAGAGCTGCAGGAGTGGAGAACAGATGAAGTGAGGAAAGTCTGAAGCTAAATTTTTAATATCTCGCCATATGCTGCTCTCCACAGGTAAAGACATCTCTGCTATTAATTATCAATCCGCGGCCTGTATGTGGGTGTGATGGCGTGATGGAGCACAGTGACGAACGGGAGGAGAAAGTGATAAGAAGGAGTGACGCGGACAAACGGATCAAACAGAGGGATGGCAGGAACAACATGCCATCGATCCGAGGCTTAGATGTTGGAGAAGTACGGCCGACGGAGAAAAAAGACGGAGGGAGGCCGAGACGAGGGCGAAACCGACAGACAGATGATAGGGAGAGCTGAGATGGATTGGAAGCTGTCCCCTCCGACTACCAGGTAAATCAATAGCGCGGCTGTGCCTCCTCCTCCTCCTCCTCCTCCTCCTCCTCCGCTTCTCTCGTCTCCACATCCCATCACTTCTTTCGCGAGCGGCGACGCAGCTGGATGCTGGCTAACTGTAGCTGAGGCAGGAGCCTCCCCGCCTGCCCACTCTGACTGCTACAGTCTGTTTTCTGTCTCTCAGAATAGCCTCTTTACATACTGTATGCAGTTTGATTCTTTGAGAAGCTGCCCTTAAAAAAACAACAAGTGACTCACAGAATAAATGTAGATGATTTGTTTTGTTTCCTCTGAATGATCAGGCGAGAAATAAGCCAAACTTCTGACTACAAGAAAACAAAAGAGCTTTCCAAACTTCTGTTCTCGTCTCTATAATCTTGTGTTGTTTCTCTTTTCTTGGCCGAGCTCTTTGTTTGTAGCAGGGACAAGTTGACCCGAGCAGGCATCCTTTCCTGGTTTAGACTGCGCTGGCCTGGTCTGTGGGAACCAAAAGGCGCAGTCACTATAATTACCAACCGAACTCATAACATCCCTGACCTGAAAGTCACCTCTCCTGACCTGACCCAGCCCTCTGGGGGCAAAGCCATCGGACATTTTTTACGACGTACATGCGCAGGCACACGGAAATGCGCTGACAAACGTGTAAAATTCACACACACACACACACACACACAGCTGGCTCTGCAGACACTGGCATCCATCACATCTTGTGAAACTTAATCTCTCTGAGAGGAGGAACAGCTGCAGTGGCATGCATGTACACACACACACACACACACACACACACACACACACACGCAGTGGAAGATCAGTTGGGGTAAAAGCACTTGTTCATCCATAGTTTGGCATGTGACAAGTCACCTCTGACCTCAGAGTAGCGGGCTGCGGCTGTAAAGCAGGTTGGAGTTCACTTGTCTAATGTGTCCAAACACATCTGACAGTCCAGCAGAAGGAGCCGTCATGGTATTTTAAAAAAAAACTGACCTCTGCAGGTGAATTTCCAAAACATCAAGTAGGTATTTTTAGAAGATAATTACTTAATTTCACCGTGCCTCACTATAAAAAAAGCAGCATAACTTCATCTTCAGTTGAATTATTGAAGTAAATATCACAATCTGGAGACAGAACACGACATACAGCTTCACACTTAACACTTAATATGGAAACTCTGCATGAACTCTATATGTAACCAATGAAGGAGCTCTCTCACTCATATATACACACACACACACACACAGTATATGCACCTCTTTCTCACATACTCAGACATAATTGCTGTAAAAGTACTCGCATGATTGATTTGTAAGCTAGTGAGGTCTGTAATGCTGCCATAGACAGTGTTGGAGGAAGACTGCTGACTACTGCCGAACCCACACACACACACACACACACACACACACACACACACACACAGCCATCAGCACATTGCACATTACAGACACTGAGTTGTGGCATGAAGAGGAATATAAATGCATCCGAATCGCGAGCACAAACAGGCTTGAATGCAATCATCACATCTCACAGGTGAGAGGGTAGGCTTGCTAAATTTGGCATCGCCTACCGTGGCCGCGTGGAAATCAACTGTAATCATGAACGTCTATTTCCAATAACCTCTTTCTAAATGTGTGTCCAAATGGATTAGATACAGGCAGCCAGAGTGCAAAATCCACAGACAGGAATTCACCCATATAATCCACTGTGGCCTATTTGAGTCTAAAGTGTTCATGCAGTTTTGCATAAATTCACAGGCAGCCCACTCAAAGCAGGTTCAACTGACTGACTTGCCATTAAAAACAAATCCTTCCTCCCTCCCTCTCTCTTTTTTTTCTTCTTGTGCCTGCACACGCCATCGCCATCAAACGTCCACACGGAGCCTGACGTGTGCCGGTGGGCATCGGTTCAGTCGTGAGAAAATACCTCTGAGCATGTTTCTTTTCCTTTTTGGATGGGAGGGGAAGGGGAAGGGGAAGGAGGGGAGGCTGAGCACCAAAAACCCCAGGCAGGGCACCAGCCTCAGTGAAAAAGCCAAGCAGTTTTACAGCCTCCTTAATCTCTCATCAGCATTAAAAAACTCATTTCAAGAGGAGCCCTGTGGCAAAAAAAAAGAACTGTAATAATCTCACAGCACGTCTGACGAGGATGCAACGCAACAACCAGCACAGAACTGTATTTAATGTACATTAATATGAGAGCATGGAGGAAATGAAGAAGCCGACAGCTCATTGAAGGCATGGCACATAATAACAAACCATTGATTATGATGATGAATATGAACTCAGAGAAATCCACCTGAGACACAGATAAAACAACTAATGGACAGACCTGAGGTGTCAGTCTTATGTATGTTTGAGGTCTGACAGCCCTACACACACACACACACACACACACACACACGCATCTGAACGGCAGATGTGTTCAGATGCGTTATCATAAGAAGTTAACGCTCTGTCCACGCTGACAGACAAACTACAGGCGGAGATGACACTCACCATATCAGCATCCTGCCGGAAAATAACTCGCAGTCTGAACAGATTCAAGCTCTCTCTCTCTTTCTTTCTTTCTCTCTCTCTCCGTTCGTCGTCTTGACCGTGTTAACATCCACCGTGGCTGCAGCCGCTCTGCCCAAATGATCCAGCACCGTGCGTCTGTTTCCCTCCCTCCCTCTCTCTCTCTCTCTTTCTCTCCCTCCCTCCCTCTCTCTCTCTCTCGCTTTCTCTCTCTCTCTCTCGCTCCAATAATTTCCTCTCTACCCGGTGAGTATACGACTCGGTGAGGCAGCTGTTAAGTCTCTCCGGTATGGTGGCTGGAGGAGTGAAGTTGGGGCAGATTTAAAGCTGCAGACCGACGCGCGTAACGCCTGCGACGGTATTATGGAGAGTGCGTAATGTGTGTGTGCATGCGTCTGTGTGTCTGTGTGTGTGTGTGTGTGTGTGTGTGTGCGTGTGTCTGTGTGTGTGTGTGTAGCCCTGCTTTTCCTTTGTCAACACTCCCTCGCCCGGTAAGAAATAAAATCGTCCCAGGCAGACAGAGCAGAGCTGAGGATGGTGGATGGATCGATAGTGGATCGATCCTGAGCCGTTTGGTCACATGATATGTTCAGCTTTGAATATGATATGAAGTGTAGCTTAAAGACAATCCCCCGTGGACAAAAGTGCAGCAGCTTGTGTGAGAAAGTGAACTAATGACTCACTCCACTGGCAATATTTTCCCCTCAATTATTTTGCTGAACTCAATTCCAGATGAAATCTCTGCTGAGTTTCCTCCAGCAGACTCTCTGGGATAATGTTTGGGGGCTGTTTTTTTTTTTTTTGGAGATTAGAAAACAGGGCACAGGCACAATTTCTCCATGGAGACAAGTGGAGTTGGATCTTATCTCCTGTGAGGAGCAGCTCTCTGATAAACTCTCCGATATCGCCTTGGACATTTCATGTTATGTAGGACAGCCGGCGCTTTCCAAATCGTAATCAGGAGGAAATCCATGGGGTGATTTTAAAAAGGGATTCGCAGAAAAAGAAGCATTTAACTACTTTTTTTTCTGCAGAGCTGATGTGATAGCTGACAGTTTAATCTGCTGTGAAATAACTCCAATAACTCCAAACATTCTTGGATTATTCATGAAGAAATCATTCCACCGCTCTGAAATCAAACACTTTTATGGACTGGCGGGATGCTCGCTACCTTACTGTGAATGTGAAGAAAACTGAGGAGCTGCTGTTCAATCCAAAGTCAACAGTGCACAGTCCAGCAATCATTCACAATGTACCTATAGATCACCTCTTATTATCTCAGAGTATAAATGTCTGACATTTAATGTGAATCTAAGTGTGTTTTTGGCCTGCATGTACGATCCATGTTTTATGTCTGTCTGATGCAGCAGCTTGGAGCCAGAAACTGATTTCCCTAAAGTATATTTTATCTTATCTTATCTTTAAGTGATAGTTTCTCTCATGAACTATCAGAGTTTAACTCCTGTTGATGCTACACTGACTTCGTACGTCTGTTCTCACACTATGTAACTTTGGGCTCCGGGTCGGGAGAAGTACGTAACGCTTTACGGCACTAAGTCACAGCAGCAACTATTTCACTGATTCTGGTGAAACTGGATCATATTTTATGGAGGAAATGTTTTCTGGTTTTCCCTCTGATGTCCTCCGGCTGCTCCGCCTCAACTCTCTGTGATTTACAGAGTTTATGATGGACAGTGAAGTAAACTGTAGCTGCTGTTAGCCCAGTTTGTTAGCTGGGCTGTGAGCTCAGAGCACTGGGGGGAGTGTTTGTGTTTGTACCGCAGACGTTTTGGACCACCAGGAAGAAGAAGGAGGAGGTTTACAACCCTGCAGCCTCTACGAACATGATGGCAGAGGAGAAGATACTGAAGAGGACGTTGATGGAGCAGCAAGAGTAAATGTGGGACTGACTTTTAGTGGTTGGTGAGAGCTTGGTGAAATAAAAGGCTGAAAGACAGACGCCGAGCTGGGCTGACTGCTGCTGGACTAGTCAGTGATATCAGCTGCTGTTAGTGACCTGGTTGATGTTTGACTCACTATAAGTAATGTAATCAGAACAAATACTCGAGTACAGCTGGACATATTTACCACAAGTGGTGTTACACTCTGAAGCTGGAGGCAACAAATCACAAAAATAACAATTTGAATGAAGTGAAGTGTAGCTCTGCTTCATGAGTTTGGTTGAAACTCGATGCAGCACTATCTGTCGACATCTTCCTCGCGTGCATCACCACATTGTAATTAAACGCTCTAATAAAGGTTTCTTCTATCTAATGAATGAGCTTGTAGTGACAGCACAGGAAGCTCGATACGCCGCAGCAGTTCGTACTTTCATTCATGTCATGAGCTGCAGCAGATATGATGCACGTTGTGTAAAATTCTGTGTGTCTGTATGATTTTGTAAATGAACTTTTAAGAGTGTCGGGACTGTGTGATGACAAAGAGACAGGAATACACACACACACACACACACACACAAACCTGCACACAAACTTATCTGGGTGTGTTGACCTAGAACACCAAACACAATCAGTGCTGTAGCAGATTCCCATCAGTGTAATGTAAATGAGATGGAGGAGCGTAAACATGCTTTTCTTGCACACACACACACCACAGACAGTGTGTGCACACACTCTTTAAAGATAATAACACACACATAGAGCTGCAGTGACAATACAAAGATCGTACACGTTTAAAATGGTGTTGCATGTGATGTTTTTGTTTTGTTGCTTCACACGTATCTACAGCTCTATCCAGCAGCTCTTGATTAAATATTCGAGTGATCCTCTGCTAAATATGTATGGATACACGGGTTCAATATTCAGCGCGTGTGTACGCATGGATGCTTTCTGTATGTGAACTGTCCGCACACATGTTCTCTATGGCTCGCACATTCCCCTGCAGGCACACTGTGCAGACTGTCAACCAACTCATTTATCAGTTTCCAATGTTTTTTTTTTTAAGCCATGCATGAACTCTCTGTATCTACGGTCACTAAGCGAGCTCAACACACCCGTGTTCTCCGCGACACAAATTTGGACGAGTGACAAACTTCATTTTATTGGAGATGTCGTCTGCATCAGGGTCAGCGAGCGGGCTTAATAAAATACTCGAGGCTGTTATGCTGCAGCATGGGGACTTTTTTTTTTTTAACAATTTAGAGTACATGCTGGTCATAGAAGATGTCCTGCTCACTTATAGTTTTAATCCTGTGATCCGGACATAATAAGTCCTATGCTCTTACATGTCACAGCTCCGGCGATACGCCGGCTTTGAATGTTCTGATGTTCTAAAAATAGAACCAGTAGGACTGATAAAACACGTCCATCATTTCTTTGATTTTATGGTGGGAATAATTCATTAATCTTTCAACTTCCAATGTGCGACTGAACCAACAGCTTCATCAAAGATGCTCCTTCGGACGACGATTGGATCGAAATGTCGCTCATCAGTTAACTTCAATGGGAACATTGTGACCTATAAAAAAGAATCCCAGCTTTCTTCATTATAAACAGTTTAGAAATGATCCTAGAAAAACTCCACTTCAGTGTGACGGAGGCAGTGGAAGCGCTGTTGGACATTTTACTAGGTCATGTACAATAAGGGCTTGTGTATCTGCCGAACAGACAAAAACTTTGTTGGAACAAGAGACTAATGAGGCACTGGAGACATTGTATCTTACTGTATATCTTCTACTGACCACAGTCAAAATGACCTGTCCCACAGCTGATGATTTGACTCATTATAAAAGGGGAAAAGAAACACACACACACACACACATGTACAACCAATAACAATAATGATGGCTCCATTCCATTCAGATGTGAGTCAGCAACGCACAGTGCAAGAGCCGTGAAACTGGAACACCAACAGGAAACAACCATCATTAATATTATTGCTTACACCTCGGATGAGTCAAAGATGCATGACGGGAGTTTGGTGTGTTTCTTTACAAATATGGTCATTACGGAAAGAAATTTTCAAAAAAAAAGGAAGAATTTCAAGGTTTTAAAAAATAATCATTTCTATTATTTTATTTCTACTGCAATGCTATTTTATTAACAAAACAGATTCAGCTATTATTCAGAGAAACAAGAGGACCTTCAATGCAGCAAATCTCATTAAAAGTTTTTCTTTTTAGAGTAAGTTTTTTTTCCCTTTAAGAGTAGAAAATCATTTCGTGACATCTTTCTAGTTTTTGTCACAGTTTTGTTTGCTTCCTCCAAAAATAAATTGCTAGTTTCATCTGTCCAAAGAGGAAAGAAAGAATCTTTTTCTGTCCTGCCAATACAGGAAACCAAAAGAATTCTCTTATTATAATCTTAACTCACTGTGTGAATATAACTTCTGAAGATGAATACTTTCAGGACAACTTTCACTGTTTAGTGACAATTATTCAATTGACTAACCAAAAATGACAATAAACTTTGCAGCTCCAAACAATGTTATTGTGTCAAATTTTAGTTGTCTATTCTTAAATAAATGACACAACTAAATACACAAGAGCAAACCTCAATCACTCCTCTGACCGTCAGCCATCCCTGACCTGTTCCTAACCACGCCTCACACAAACAAAGTTCTTTACCTTCCCAAAAGAACAAAGGACGGCATAAGAAGAGATACACGTTTGTCTGCAGAGGAGATGAAAATGAAAATGTGTGTCTGTGGCAAACACCTCACCACAGGTTAGTAAGTAAGTGACTGAAACTCAGCTGACCTACGTTCTAATAACGAACCATGTAAACCCGCAAATTAACGTAGGAAATGGAGCTAAAACCGACCTGGTTTATACTTCTAAGCACAAACAGATGTCAGAATAGAGACAGCGGTTCCAGAGACTGATCAAGCCTATCTCCTCGATTGCTTATTGTTGTTGACTGGCCAGAGGATTTGGGCTCCAAATAGCAAAAAGCAGAACAAAGATGCTTAATGCAGCACATCATAGGGTCGCGTCTTTTGGTCAGTAGACAGCATAGTTATGTTTCGTTGTATAGGTTTGTCTGATGGCCATAACATAACAATTTTTGGCTTATATGACCCCCTGTTTATGGCATATATACGGATAACAAGTGGAAAATTAATTAATACATTTTCAAAAAAGTTTAAAAACACGGAGAGACTCAGCGGGTTCTTGTTACATCACCTTGAAAGTTCAACTCATGACTCGGCGCAGAGCGGCGGCCCATTAAAGCCATGACATTTCAATAATTGCCTCTAATCTCAGCATCATAGAGAGGCACAGTGCCACCCACTTACACCACACACACACACACACACACACACACTCACCTTAATCATGACGCTTAATGATTAATGGCACACACATACTTGACCCCCTCCCTCCCGGTGACACCTGACCTCACCAACATGTACTCATACGTACACAGAAAAACATTCCTCCAGCTCCGAAGATTGATTACTTTCTGATGGACACACACATCCTTTCTCTCAGCGTGTATGGATGCGACACACACACACACATGCACGTGCACACACACACACCACATCATTATCCCTTCCTTCCTTTAGGCACTGACTTGCCGTTTTGCCAGTTCTCCGGTCATTTGTTTCCATCCTCAGACATGTGAGGCTGCAGTGGCCTGCTAACCATTAGCGGCTTGGCTGGTATTAAATATGGCACCTTCCCTAGTTGCACCTGGACAATTACAACCATAATTTCATAGAGACAGACACTAATGCAGCTAACAAGGAGAGCGCAGTTGGAGGGATGTAAAGGGAGAGGCGGCTGGTTGGTCTCTAATACCTACATGAAAGCCACATCCTTATCTATAATCAAATATCTGGATTACACTACAAGGATAAGCAAGGATGACAGCGTTTCTTTTATGTTCCAATTCGCTGCACACATAACCTTCCTTTTATGATTTGGTTACCATTCAGGTGCTAAAGCCGCCGATTGAATCTTTTCGACTCCCGTTGTAAACATGTTGATTTGTCGCAGACAATAGGAATCGTCTCCTGGCTTATCTGTGGAGAGAGAAACGTAATTCTGGAGCCTTTTCAGAGCCGTAAATTGATCAATTTACCGTAGCCAGAGGTGAAACATGTTTCTATCTACATGTGAAAAAAGAGAAAAATCTCCATAGCTTGAATTGCTTTTTTTTTTTCTCACACTCACAATACAGATGAGCTCAGCTGGGCTGAATTATATATTATAGGCTCAGAATGTTAAGCAGCATTACAAAGAAACACTCAGGGAACATGCTGTGATATGCACTTTAATCACACACAGAGACAGATACGCCGTGTTCCACAAAAGGCTGAAGTGTGTGTGTGTGTGTGTGTGCATGTGTTTGTGTTTGCGTGTGCAGTCAGAAAGAGTAAAAATGAGGGAGTGACAGGAAGAAAGAAAAAAAAAAAAAAGAAGAACCCGAGAGCGAGCAGCAAGCAGTCCTAAAGAAGCTTTTATTGAACACTAAGAAGGGAGTATAGAATGATGAACATCCAGCCTGCTCTTTTCACATCGAGGAAATTGCATTTGGGAATATTGAGCTGGCTGGTATGATGAAGTACACAGCCCCTCCTCCACACATGCACGCCAACGTGCACTTTGTGTTTTTTTATGGCAGCGCGTATTAGCGGATACAGAAAATATCATATTTACAGAGTCGGAGCTGCACGCACGAATCACGCGCACACACGCTGGATCTCATTTAGTCTGTGTGCACGGGCTGGATGAGCACTCCCTGCTATTGAAAGAGCGGAAATGAGAATCAGTGCAAACAGGGAGAGAGAAAGAGAGAGAGAGAGGGGGGACAAGAGCAAGAGAAGAGGAAGTGGCTGAGAAAGAGAAGCAGAATACAGAAGAATAAATGAGTGAATGATAAAGAGGAAGAAGAAATAAAGCAAAGAGAGAGAGAGAGTGTTTGTAAAAGAGAGGGAGGCATCCTCCACTTCCAGCTCCACTGAGGCTAGTTATTTTACAATCCAGCACATCAGGATTATTTTTTTTCCCAGAGAATAAAAAATGTAGAAGGATTAGTTTGGAGTCAACAGGTTTTGGACAGACCATCAAGCAGAATGAGTGACAAACGACAAGCCGAGCAGCTATCGCATTAGTGAAGAACGTCGAGGCTGCATTCATCCTCCAGGCAGGTGCACAAACCCCGAGCACGTCAAACGAGAAGTCATTTGTATAAAACTGAGCTCGTACCTGTGTACAGATGTCGGGGAGATTGCGTGGCACAAGTAAAGAGGTGCTAGATATTCATCATCTCCATGCACATGCAGCAATGCACAGTTCAATAGCGTATTTATGTTTACATGAGTGCAACAACGGCAGGGATAGAAACCACAAAGAGAGCTGTCAGTTACATACTGTAACGGTGCACGCTTGACTAGCAATTACTTCCATACACGGAGCACCAAAGGCAGACGGCGAAATAAAACACAATCAGTGCATCGCACACGTTCGGATACTCGAACACTCGCACGCACGCACGCACGCGAACGCACTCACGCGAGCGCACACGGGTCACGGAGAAGTGGCTGTCATTGTGATTGGTTCCTGCTGCCGAGGGCGAACCCACAATAGCCAATTATCTGTCATTATACACCACAGCAGCTCTTGCGGTTTGGATGCCTCTGCATGTGTCTGTGTGTGCATGTGTGTGTATGCATGTGTATGTGTGTGTGTGTGTGTGTGTGTCATAGTGGGGAGAGAGAGATTGGCAAATTGCTAGTTATAGATTTCAGCGTGCTGAAAAAAAGAGGAGGGAGTGAGGGAGTGAGAGGGGAGAGGAGGCCAGGCAGAAATATGCAGAGTGAATATTAAAGGAAACAATGGAAAGATTGATGATTATATTTCACGGTTGTAGAGAAGATGGGATCAGAGGGAGCCGCAGACCTCCAGTGAGCTGCGAGCTGATGACAGATGTCTGGTGACCAAGACATGCCTGATGCAGCGAGGCCCCCAAATGTAGACGGCCACAGACTGAGTGGACTGACGAGTGCTTCGTCGTGTATGAGCAGCATGTGGCCGAGCTGTGACCAGCATGTGGCCCGATTCTTGTGAAAGACAATATGACAACGTCTGGTGTAACACAATCACTTTTAGCGTTTTCATCCCCCGAGAAGAGACGAGCACTCACGACATCCGACTCACAGCAGCGCATTGCTTTCAGCGACCAGAGCAATTTGTTCAAATTAACAAGGTGGGTGGTGGAGAGGTGAACCGCTCCCTCTCATTTTCTCATAATGAGTGTGTGTGTGTGTGTGTGTGTGTGCACGTGCTCGCCGCATTCAGCTTTTATGATATGGGTTACGGTTAGTTAGAAAGTCTTCCAGCCGTTATGGATGTTAATACGACCACGGCGACGGCAGAAAGCTCCTCCGACAATTAGAGGTGGAAACTGAACCTTTTTTTTTTTTTTTTTCAGTCAGAGCGATAGAATTAATGTGTTTCTGTCAAGTAGAGTTTGAATAGTGACTAATGAAGAGGAAGCAGGCACGCCAGTCAATTCATCACGTCACATAATGGCTTGATTTGACAGTTTAGATTAAATTTCACTCTGGTCACAATCCCTGCAAATTCAGAATGTCACATTTTATCCACTTAGCATTTCAGAAGTTTGATTAGACTTTTTTTTTTTTAAAATATATACTTAAGTAACCATCCATCCGTCCATTTTCCATAACTGGTGACCTGGTGCAGCCAGAGTAAGTAAGTAAGAGTCTGAGTTTCTTCCTGGAATCATCTCCCAGGAAAGTCAAGAAAGCCCAGCAGAGGAAGACAGTGATGCTGCCCTTCTACACCGCCATCATTGAGTCCATCCTCCGTCACCGTCTGGTACTTCTGCTGCCACCGCCAAAGACAAGCGCAGACTGCAGCGTGTCATTCGGAGGACCTGTACTCCTCCGGGACTCCGAGGCGGGCAGGAAAGACTGTGGCTGACCCCCCTCCAACCCCAGACACAGACTCTTGGAGTCACTCTCCTCTGGCAGAAGGCTGACGTCCATCAGAACCAGAACCTCACGCCATAAGAACAGTCTCCATCTGTTGCTAGCCTCATCAACAAGGCCCTCAGGCCCTCCTGACACGCTTTCACACTCCACCCTTTGCCTCTACATGTCACACTGACAATGCACCTACAAACTCTACGCATGACATTAACACTCAGCCTTACTCAGCATCTGCTGGACTTCCCCGCACACTATGATCATTTGCACATCACCAGCTGTACTGCATATCGTGTATATACTGTATATTTATATTGTTTATACTTGATCTTTTTAGAGAGTGTTGACAAATTCCTTGTCAGTACAGTCGTCCCTCGCTATATCGCGGTTCACTTTCCGTGGACTCTGTGTTTCGTGGATTTTTTTAGTGTAATTTTGCATGCTTTTTTTTTTTTACAGCGTACTGTACAGTATGAACGCGCATTGTGTTCTGCGTCCTGATTAACTAAGGAAGTACTGTACAAAATGCGTGTAAAAAGCTGTATAAAAGTGTGTGGTTAGAGGTTTTACGGCCTTAAAACATGTAGAATAATTGTAAAACTTACTTCGCGGATTTCGTTTATTGCGGGTTATTTTTAGAACGTATCCCCCGCGATAAACGAGGGACCACTGTAAACGTTTTTCTGATTCTGATGATCGGGATCACGGGGGGCTGGGTCCTGTCTCAGCTGACACTGGGCGTGAGGCATCGCTCACCATTCACAGTCACATCCACACCTACAGGCAATGTTAAGAGTCACCAATTAACCTATTGACCTGCATGTCTTTTGACTGTGGCTGAAAGCCGGAGTACCCGCAGAGAACACACACACACACACACACACACAGAGCATGCAAACTCTACACAGAAAGACCCAGTAAATGACCAGTGACGGTGACTTGACTTCTCCATTCACTTGAAATTGTTTGCAAATGTGTTATTTAGTGAAATAATATGTTGGTGTTAAAAGGGTCACAGTCCCAGTTTGGAATAATGAATCCATTCTGCAGCCGCCCTGACACAGGGTGGATGGATTTTGTACGTGGCGCTCAAAGCGTTCAAAAAAGACTTTTGGAAAACTCAACAGTAATAAATTATTGAAGAAACAATGTCCCGGCTGCGGAGGATAACGCACAGAGCTCCCAGTTTAATTTAAATCACTTTCTACTAAAGAGAAAGCTGTTAACACTTATTGTGCATTGTACAGAGTAGCCGGGACAGAAGAATGACATGGCTTCTGATGAATATTTAAAATGTAATTTTTCTACTCTGTGAGCATCACAAATGAAATTCCATTCACTTTCATTTTATTGAGGTGGTGACAGAAGTTTCAGGGGAGGAGAGTGTTCGGAAACCTCAAATCCTCAGCACATAAAACTGAAAATATGCGCTTATGGATAGAAACAGCTTGTGGTAAGTGAGAAAATATGTTACTGCTGTTCACATGAACTCTACCGCTACTGCATAAATAGACAACACCGCATTTAGATTCTAGATGTAATTACACTTCGACCCTCCTCGTCTCCTCTAGGACACAAAGATCTCCCTCCTTTGTTCCGTATCCTTGACAACATGTTGAGCTTTAACCACAATAAAGTCACGAAATCATGTGTTTTGCTGTCCATGTAGAAAAGGAGAAGTCCTCCACGAACCCACGAACCCACCCATTGACTGTATGAAACACGGATACTGTATCCGTGACGTCACGCACAGCTTCCTGAAGAGCTGCTGTGAAGCTCAAAGTGTGGTGGCTCTCAAAATAATCCAAAGACGTGGATCGACGGTGGAGCTGAGGCGAGCTGAATGAAGCCTGGTGGCTCAAACAAGCCACCTAAAACAGCATCCACCTGTCAATCAAAGCGTCCACGCTCTTAATCCTGCATAACTTTAAGCCTTAATATAACCTGTACAGGTGAGTTGTATATAAATTCACCCTCAGTACAGTTGTCATGAACGGGGAAATTAGCTACAGAGACCAAAACTGTTTTTTGTACCAGGCTGTAAACATGTTTATTTCTGCTGTGAAACATGGGGACTTATGGAGACTGACTCACTTCTGGTGTCCATTTGAGAAACTACTGTTTACGCTTGGTAAGATCATTTAAAATATGGAAGATATATGAATATAAGATGAAACATTGAAGCTCATAATTTTACACCTCCTTGCAGTTCTCTGCGTAGGTCATCCAGTCAAAAACTGAACTGAACCTAGACGTGAAATCTCTGTAGCTTTCGCTTCCTGTAGTCTTAGCTCAATAATTGATCGCGAAAGGTTCTCTGCGTCCCCACTGGACTGTCTTCTTGTTTAAGCTTGAATGGAGTTCTGTCGTGACGCATGAAGTTATGACACCATCCACCTCGGAATAAATCCGTCTTACTGTATATCCTTCATGCGCTATCCAGTGTGTTTATGAAGTATATCACTGACCCGTCTCTGCCTGTTTTACAGATATGCTCCCGTAATCCCCGTCCTAATCCACTGCATCCATGTGCATCCGTATATGTGTGAGTTGTCCCTTCATGTCTGTGTATGTGAAGCATGGTATTTAAGCTGCTGGCTTTCAGAGGGCCTCTCTTTCCCACGCCTTCCACAATATATATATGTAATACCATAGATAGCCCCCTCCAGTCATCCACTCCTCTCCACTGAACCACTCAACACAATGGTCTGCCTGCACAGAATCACTCTGCACTACACTGTCAATATCTCCATTACCATTTCAGTCAACAGAATAAACACAGGGAAAATTGAATGGATATGGGTAATATTACTTTTAAATGAGCTGATGAAATGGGTGCAGTGATGATGGGAAAGAGGTCCCGAGAGTGGCTCAGATGGAGAGAGGTGATTATGTCAGTGCGACTAAAGGATAAAAGAGCAGAACGGCAAATCAAACTTACATTCCCTGCAATCCTTTTCTTTTGCTTTGTCATGTTTTTCTAGAAATTAACTGCTAAAACGGACATTATATGGCAAACATGTGTATATATGTCAGCATTTCGAGTCTCCATGGCTCACCCGTAGACTGTATAAAACATCGAATGTTGTATCCGTGATGTCTCCCACGTGTTTCTGACAGTCCTGCCTCCAAAATAATCCAAAAATGGGCAAAGACGTGGAGCTGAGGCGGGCTGAATGACGCCTTCTGTAACGGCACCCACCTGTCAATCAATGCGTCCACGCTCTTAATCCTGCATAACTTTAAGCCTTAATATAATGTGAACAGGTGAGTTGTATATAAATTCACCCTCAGTACAGTTGTCATGAACGGGGAAATTATCTACAGAGACCAAAACTGTTTTTTGTACCAAGCTGTAAACATGTTCATTTCTGCTGTGAAACATGGGGACTTATGGAGACTGACTCACTTCTGGAGCCAGTGGTGCAACCAGTCCAGCCTTTTTGCAGAAGAAAACATTATTTTTGGCTTGTTGGGACATAAAAATCTGTTTAAACTGATGTTTTATTGTTTATTTTACGTCTTTCTTTTAGACCCGTCGTGGTTCTTGTTTATTTATTCAGTTTATTGGCTGCAGAGAGGCGACGACTCGGCTCTTAATGAACTGCTAACTTGTTCATTTCTATGAAACTTAAAACATGTAAACATGTTTATTTCTGCTGTAAAACATGGGGACTTATGGAGACTGACTCACTTCTGGAGCCAGCCTCAAGTGGACGTTAGAGGAACTGCAGTTTTTTAATTGTTTGTGGCAGCCCTAGTTGCTGGCAAAGACGTGGATTATTGTTGGACCATCTACCGTAATGTGTGGCGTCCCCCAGGGTTCAGTCCTGGGGCCACACACACTCTCTTTTGAGACACGGGGAAATTAGCTACAGAGACCAAAACTGTTTTTTGTACCAGGCTGTAAACATGTTTATTTCTGCTGTGAAGTTGGACATTTGGACATGGGGACTTATGGAGACTGACTCAAGTGGACGAGAAGAGGAACTACAGTTTTGGACACTGTGTATAAATCCGCTTTTGAGACATTTGGACTCAGTTTTCCGAATGTTCTGATCAAAACACAGTTTTAAAGCTGCTTTTCTTTACAGGGCTGCGGTTCTAAATCCGGGGAGGTCGTTGAATTGTGTTCGTGTTTTCAGACTTTCCTCAAATCTTTTTGTTCTTGTAAATCGCTTGATTTTTTTTTTACCTCTTCAGGCCACGACAAAAGTATTCAAATAAAGAGAAGAAAGACCAACGAACAAAGGAATATATGCAATTCATTACAAATAGTCTCATGAAAACATTAATTCTTTTTAAGGGGGTCAGCAGCTTAGACGATTTGGAACCTCTGC
Source organism: Larimichthys crocea (assembly GCF_000972845.2). Lineage (NCBI taxonomy): Eukaryota > Metazoa > Chordata > Actinopteri > Sciaenidae > Larimichthys > Larimichthys crocea. Next base: position 9,749,603 of record NC_040020.1, read on the forward strand.
TTTATATGTTTTGGGGCATTATTATGCTTTTTTTTATTGAAAGCAGACAGTCAAGGGAAGGAGACAGGAAATGAGCGGAAAGAGACATGCAGCAGAGATCCCCAGCTGAGCCCGGGATGTCAGAATTACATGGTGAGCGGCTTAAACCCCGAGGCCACCACGGAGCCCCATTGAGCCTGTCCTTGAAGAGAAGAAGAGTAAGACACCTGAAGACAGAGAGAGAGAGAGAAAGAGAGAGTCGGCGTTTCAGGGTGGTGCTTGATGATGAATTGAGAGAAGAGGAAGAGGTTGATGAGTGGGACCCTCAGCGATGATAATCCCATTAGCACTGTACTGCATGTTAAGCTCTCCACTAATGACTGATGTGTGTGTCACGTGTAAGTATCAACTCTGCATGTGTGTGTGTGTGTGTGAGTCCTGCTCGGTCCATCCTAATTATCAGATGTGACTCATGTGAGAGGTAATTACGGTATCCAAGACAGTGGGAACAAGGCTATGAATGACCCAGAAATCTACAGGCTAATGAAGCGATAACACACACACACACACACACACTTTTACTCTCACCTCACACAGACAGACAGAGGGGCAGAGAAAAGAGACAGTCCAAAGGACTGAAAGGGGAACAATGTTTCCCTCAGACTGCATTAAAGCGAGCGGAGAGATTTGGGAGGAGCTGTCAGGAGACGCTCTGTCAGGCGGCTTCAAGCTCAGCCCTCTTTCTACTATGAACTAATCTGGCTGCTCTCTGTTCTCTGTCATATCTGGCCACGGCTCCGCGGCACCACGGTCCGCTTCCACAGGCGAGGATTAAAGCTTGGCTACCCGAGACTAAATTCTCTATTGAAGAATGATCTAGGTGTAATCCCTGTGTGAAGCCAGCCCTGTATGGTACAACACATTATATCTGTCACCATGACTATAACACAAAGCACACTGGACATACAGGAGACGAGCACGGAGGAGGACGGAGCCACGGGACTTCTTTAAATTGTTACGTGAAATGAGATCCGTTCACTAAAGGTCGACCCCCCGGGGAACACATAAACTACTCTCTGAATTAAAGCATCACAGTGTAACTTTTCTAACAACATATTTTAAATAATTTTGATGCCTCCTCCTCCACAGCACCAACTATTTCACTGATTCTGGTGAAACTGGATCATATTTGATGGAGAAAATGTTTTCTGGTTTTCCCTCTGATGTCCTCCAACTCTCTGTGATTTACAGAGTTTATGATGGACAGTGAAGTAAACTGTAGCTGCTGTTAGTTCAGTTTTTTAGCCAGGCTACCTGGACTTGTGAACCTGTTGCTTTCACACCAGGATAGTACTGGCTGACTCGGTTCCATTGGACGGGGAATGCCGTAAAACTTCAAGAAGAAAACCCGGCTTGTCGATTGGCTTTCTGATTTTTTGGTTCTCTGGATAGTCCGTTTGTTTTCCCACGTTTTCAGGCGGACCAGAGTTCGGAGGAGCTTCCACACCTGCCCAAACGAAGACGACTATCCGAGGAAACGAACTCACTGGTGTGAAAGCGCCCGTACTGTTTGTACCACCAGGAAGAAGAAGAGGAGGTTTTCAAGCAGGGGAATAGGGGAATGCTGGTGCCGGTGTCATGCCAGAACAGGAGCTGGGTAATAGAACCTGTCGACTCTCTAGTTTTTGATCAGAACAAATCAACATGTACAACTGCCCATATTTACCATAAGTTACCTTCTGTACAAGTGCAAGAACAGTAGTTACTTATCTTGGAGGACTCTGTTTTTGCTTTAATATTATTTTAACATTGTTTTATCGTTTATTATTGTTTTTATATTGTTCTTAGTTGTATATGTCTTATTTCATGTTCTATTTTATGTACAGCACTTTGTGTCAGCCGCAGCTGTTTTTAAAGGGCTAGTTGAGATAGAGGAGAGATGATGTATAGCGGCCGATGCTGACCTTATTAAAAACTCTGTGTTTTCATTCACTCATTACTATAATTTTAGTGCCTCACCAACCCACTGGCAATGGGCTAAGGCTGTCTTACGTAAGAAATACAGGAATAAGTTCCACACAATGAAGTCTGTGCACTGGTATTAGATCAGCTGAGTTACTGGGAGATATCCTGAGCTGAGGTACTGGAAACTATCTGGAGAGAGAGAGAGAGAGAGAAAAGTGAATCGCTGCATCTTCTTCAACTACACAAACAACCTAAAAAGAGTTCCCGACCTTGACTACAAACACTGCGGCTTGTTGTGACCCCTTAAAACAGCTCGGAGTGATGTCTGAGCCGCGTGCAGTTCAATCAAACACGTTTTTTTTATTTTTTCTCCTCGGGTTGTTTCATTTAACATTTTTCGAGGCCCGAGGATGTGAAACTGTACTGTGCTTCAAAAAAAAAAAGGAATGAAAAAGAAAAAGCGAGACCCCTCAGGTTTATCTCACAACCCCTCGTGGGATTCCTGACCCTGAGGGCTGATAAGCACTTCCTGAGAAGACAGACCAAAAAAAAAAAAACCTAGCAAGCGAGAACTTGAGTCGTGCTCTTGAAGCAGCATGGTGATTCACACCACGCCGTTTTTTTTTTACAGCATGTGTGCCCGCGAAGGCAGAGGGCATTTCTACTGCTCGTACCAGTTTGCACAACAGCTCCATTGACGCGGCAATTTAAGTGATAAGTGATTCGAAGTGCGACCTACTCATGGTGTTGGTCCGCGAGGCAGAGCAGGTTACCCTCAGCCCACGCTTCAGCCATCGCAGGATCCCCGTCTATGCTGCTCCTACGCAGACTGATCTGTGTGTGTGTGTGTGTAGACGTGATTGACTGTGTGTTTTAGTGAATTGTCTTGATCAAATTCCCAATTACAGAGATGAGTGTCTCTTCAATGCTGCACTTTGTAGAGATACACAAACAAACAGACATCACATCACACAAATGCACCCACTCATGCATCCAGTGAAACAGAAGCGCGCGCGCACACACACACACACACACACACACACACACACACACACACACACACAGGCTGGAGGCACCAGGCACTTCATTTCCTATTCCACCCCCTCTCCTCATCCTCAGCACCCTCATATTCCACTCTGGCCTCCCCAACACTCAACCCACAGTCACTATAGCAACCTCACACAGAGCTACTGGCAGCCGGAGGGCTAATCATGTCGTTACAACATCTGTCAGAAAACAGAGAAACACACCCTCAAACATTCGTACAACCACGCACACCCCCCCTCCAGGATGCACTTGGACCCAGGTGTCCATGCATCCTTGCAGACAGATCTTCTTTTGCACATGCTCGCAGGCATATGTTCACTCACACACACACACACACGCATGTTGAAATAAGTTCCTTACCTTTGCTCATGGTTCATCCTGGAACGTGAAGTTTAAAAGTGGGAGCTGAAATAGAACAAGACAAGATTTTTCATGTGAGTCCGTCTGCACACTTGATCTATGAACAAAAAGCCGTATTGATTTGATTTGATTTTTTTTTTCTTGGCCAGGAAGAATCATTTGCTTGAGAACCTGTCTGGGATGAGACAGAGAGATAAATGATGGGATAAAAATAAAAATAAATAAAATCAGGCCCATCGAGGCTGCCACAGAAACATGCCTGCTGGGTATGCTGCTCTGCTGCCACCTGTAGACCACACCTGGTACTCCATCCACACAAAGACACTTGACCTTAGAGCATCCGCCTGAATCCAGTTTATTAAACTGGGAGAAAGGGAACCAGTGGAAAACTAACAGATGGTTTAGTTGTGAAGACTAAGTCAATGTTGCACTAAGATAGTCACAGACCTTCAGTACTCCACATGCGGTCTGATTAAAAAACCCCTCGTCTCATCCTACTTCCTTTCAGCGTGGAGTGTGTGCAACTCCCTGTGAAGCACTCCACTCGCCTCAGTGTACTCCGTGCATCATCTGACGATACTTTCAAAGAGTTTGATGAAATCTATTTTGGTTTTTTGAAGTTTGCTGAGGCTTGCTTCCAAAATGAGTCACACACAAACACACACACACAGCCTTGGAAAAAGGAAAAGTGCCACTCAGAGAAACACACACACACACACACACGCACACACAGCCTACGTGCAGCCTCTGCATCTTTTAACAAACTGAAGAGGGGTGAGCGAATGCTTTATATTTAGAACGGTGACGCTATGCAAACCTGAACACTAACACGAGAGGAAAGCTCAGCGATGCGTTGGAGAACTGCGTGTTCAATAATGTATCAGAGGCAGCGTTTTTAAAAACAGCTGGGGATCGCCGCTCTGTCTTGTCCTGTCTGCCTGTCTGTCTGTCTCTTTGCATGTCTTCTCGTCCAGTCCGTCCCACTGTGACGGCAGCAGGTTTGCACACTCCTGCAGGGGAGCTGATGTTTGGTTAAACTTTCATCCTGTCGACAGTGTCTTCACTCGCTCTCTCTGTCCCCGAGGATGAGTCTCGTTCTGTGCCTCCTCCTTTTGCTGTCCCTCCTCAGAAGCAGAAGACCTCCACCCTTTTACTCTTTGCTTTTGCCACTCCTTCTCTGTGTCTTCCTCAGTGGACATGGCAAAGCCTTTTAGGCAACATGAATCATGAACACAAATCCGCTTTTGACAGTGAGGGATGTGTGCATTTGTCTGTATGAAGATCATCACGATGATTTCCAGTACGTACCTGTTTTCAGTACACAGGTCCACTGTGCTGCTTCATCCTTGAGGAATGAAAGAGTAAGAAATCTCCCCAGAATTCTCCTGCAAGAGAGAAGAGGAGGAGAGGGGGGAGAAGGAGAAGGAGAGGGATTAGGAACAGAGCCTTAGCCTTTCAGAACTCAGCGCTCTTAAAGCCAACTCCGGCTTTCAACTAAGTTTCTTGTGTTTGTGTCTACTTTGCACTCGCCTTCTTTCATTTGTGCATGCATGTGTGTGTGTGTGTTTATTAAAGAGTAGTTAGATGAAAGCTTCCAGGTTGAATTATTTGACATAAACGCAATTAATGTGTAAGTAATTGTCCCAAAAGCAGATCAGGTCAAGCGGACAGCCCCGGCTAAACTCCCATACTTGGGGGGCTTTTAAGACTTTCAAGGCTTCCTTTCCAGCTACTTGCAGGAAAGGCTGCGAGGGGCAGATGAGGCGCTGAAGAGCCTCGGGTAATGCATACAGCACCTCAGTATGATAAGTACACACTCCGACAGATCAAAGCGGGTTGCATTAGGACACACGCGTGTGAATACTGGCACGGAGGCGTGTGCGACGTAAGCAAAGCAAGAGCGTATACGCACACACACACACACACACACCAGATGTTCCTCTTCTGTGTTTTTTTTTGCAAATGCAGCGACCTTGTGATGTTACCCAGAAATTCTTCTGCCATCTATGGAGCGCGGTCGTAGCAAAAACAGAAATGGAGAAATGGGTCTCATGGAGCAGTTGCATTTTTGGGATGGAATCCGGCCCCCCCTGTTGAACTTTGAGGCCTCGGACAAATAACGACGGTGGCAGTGCTGGGAATCATCCACCACAGCGGTACATCGGTTTTGAACTTTCTCATAATGTGTATATCAGATCTGAGCAGTTTGAACACTGGTTTTTGGTTTTCAACACACACCTCGCATAGCAGGCCGTGACAAGTTACAAGCAAACATATCAGGAATGAGAGTACAGCATGTGCACTGTCGACAAAAATGAAGATGGTCTGAGTGTTTCTGTCACTTTGCAACTGGAGCAAGGCGCCATGACGGAGAACCACCACTAGTCTGTGCTGTTACACCACTCCTGCGTTTGTGCTGCTGACCGACTTACTAAACAAGGGCAGAGACGATGATGGCAGCATACATTAACTGCAGAGTCTGATGATGTAAAGATCGAGATTTGATGTAATTACAAACGAAAACTGGGACACGTGTCACTAGTGATGCGTTCCTTGACCTCGAACACCTGCTGTGTACACACATGATGTAATCCAAAGACATTTAGACTTTCATGATCCAGCCTCAGACGTGTGAGAGAGGGTTTTTGGAGTGTACCGCGTGTGCTCTGTGGCAAATGTATGCACGCAGGGTGTGAAAATGAGTTCACACTTTATTTTAAGTTGACGACACATTCATCCCTCTCTTCCCTCTCCTCGGCTTGGACCATGTTTCTTCTGTAACGATCTGACAATGGCTGGTGAAATCAGCTGGGTGGAGGATTATTATAAGCAACGGTTACCCTCTATTGTGGGCGCCAGTTTTTTTGTTTTTTTTCCCCTCTCTCCATCATGTTGTTTTCCTGTTGGTGTTTCAATGCTCCCTGGTTGGAAACCACCTTGTTAGTGAGAATGTGCTTCACCTGTGCTGGCCCAGCAGAAGTAATTAAAGCGTCGGCAGCCTCGCGCAGATAGAGGAGGAGGAGGAGGAGGAGGAGGAGGAAGAGTTTGGAAACTAGATCATTTGGAAAGCTCATGTTGGCGAAAGCAATTTCAGTTTACAGGTCTTGCACAATAAGCCGGGACAAGTTATGTTTATCCTGTTTTTTTCCAGCGGCATTACCGTAGTCCTCTCCCTGATTTTCTGTGTGATAAAGTGGCACCCGTGGTGAAAGTCTGTCTGCAACCCATTTTAGCTGCTTTGAATCTCTGCGAGGACTCCCATGGGAACCCTTCACAGCTGCCTTTGAATCCCTTTTATGTTGATGGCTGAAGTGACTGTTCAGTGGGAGTCAAAATGGTGATAGTAAATTGAAGGGAACTCAACTCCGGTTGCTCCGTCCGGACGTCACCTTAAAGGATTCTGCTGGTGGTGGAAATGATTCACGGGCAAAGCTGCATATTATTTAGGTCACTAAAGTGCTTTCACGTACCCTTTTCACTCCATGAACCAAACTATTTTCTGCACTGACCTGCACAGCAATGGCCCAGATAATTTTTTGATGTCTAACCATAACCAGGGCAGCTGAGTGGAACTCGGGTTTACTTTGGTTTGGCTTCACTCAGCATGTGTGAAACACTCTTCTTTGGTTTCTGTCAACTGGGCTCAACATCAAGGCGAGCGGGTGAGCAGAGTGGGCTATCTCTTAAGCCCTACTTTTTAAAATGTAGTGCCACGGCAGAGCCATAACACTGACATGGTTACCTACAAACGTCATCTCCAGACGCGCGACCTTCCTCGAGCTGTGCCATCTCTTTTTTACAGCAGCGGCTAATGCAAGATGTTTCCAGATCATATCAACCGCTCATCGGTTGTGTCATTTCCAAGAGGAAACATATTTCAGCAGAAAATTCAACTGTGTAAACACTCTGTCGAGGTGCAGAACTGATCAAGGTTCGTCCAGTATGTTAGGGTCAAGTTTGCATCGGGGACTCTCTGACACAATTTAACTTGAACTTGTTATTTGTGTGTGTGACGTTAAAGAGTTTGCACAAAGAAACAAGCATCTAATCTTCCCCTGCAAGGACGATTGAAGTATTTTGAAATGATGCACAAAACGCCTGCGTTTCTGAAGTGAGCCTTCAGAAGTGACCCGCTGCTCTTGAACCTCCTACAGTGGAACGAGGACTATTGAACAGTAGCTTTGTGTCCCCGTTCAGCAAGAGAACAGGGACACAGAGAGAAGAGGCACACACGGGATAGAAATTCAAGTCACACTTTAATCCTAAACTACATTTTTTTAAAAATTAGCTCCTCTTAAAGCCTAAAGTAGGATAAGTACAGCTAAATCTGGCATTTTGAGTCGAGTCAGATTACAGTGCTCCAGCGTGCCTTTATGTCTCGATTTAACAAACGCAGATGAAATTCACAGGATGTAAAGCGAAGATTTAAAAACCTCACGCCTCTATTCGCATTCTCCAGCAGACAGGCCCGTCACAAACATCTCAAGGAGAACAATGAGGGAAATATTCACACGCATCCGACGACGTCACGGTGGGTTAGTTTAGGGTTAAGGGGTTAGCATGCCTGCACACACTGTGTGAATGAAACAATATAGCACGTTGCATGTCTGCTGATTCCAGGAAAGTTTGAGAACTGAATTGAATGATCTCGGTCATTGAATGCAGCACAAAGACAAGATACGAAAGAGACATTTGACTTTGTGAAAAATGTGTTTGAACGGTGTAAGTGCGGCTCTCTACACACAATTTTATGGATTTCACCTTTTACAATCCATAAATCTACACACAATTTTATGGATTTCACCTTTTACAATCCATAAAAATCACTGAAAGATTCAGAGAATCCAGAGAAATCTCTGCGGATAAGACGCAAGGCCGAGAAACAACAAGCGATACCCGCGAACTTCGACTGCTCAGGTGGCACACGCTGCATTAGAAACCCACAGGATTGTATAAATACTGCATGGGCACAGAAAACACATTTCATCGCTGCTTCTACGGATGAAGTCCAGCAGCTGATTTCTCATATTAACTGACTCAAAGAGGAGAAGTGTCTGACTGTTACCAGCTCAAAGGTCAAAGCCAGCACCTGTGATGATATGACTGCATGTTAGCGCTCACATCGTAGTTAACGTGCACGTCTGTGAATGTGTACACAGATTTTGGAACCATCCAGTTTTTGTTTTTTTCCTCAGGGACAACCCTGCTTATTTCAGCAAGATGATGCCAAACCACATCCTGCAAATGTTACAGCATCGTGGCTTTGTAGTAAAAGAGTGCAGGAAGCAGACTGTGAGTCTGACTGCAGTCTAGACCTGTCTGCCATTGAGAATGTGTAACGCATTATGAAGTGAAAGATGTGACAACAGAGACCTGGGACTGTTGAGCAACTGAAGTTTTATATCGAGCAATAATGGGAAAGAATTTCACTTTCAAAACTTTAAAACAATTCGTGGTAAAACACGTCAGCTTCTCACATACAGTAAGTCTGAACATGAAATTAGTACATATTTACAAAGAGCAATGAAGTTTATGAGTTTGACTATTAAACATCTTATATTCAATATTCAGCTGAATAAAGGTCAGAAAGGATTTTCACAGTGTCCTAACTTTTTTGGAATTGGGGTTGTAGGATTGAAGGAGCTTGGCAGAATATGGCTGAAATATGAATTGTTGCATCTTTGTTACCTTAGATGAGGTTTTTTGCTTGGAAGGGGAGGTTGAAGCGAGCGGTATTCAGTTGGTTGCAACTGGATGCCACTGAATCTTACACACTGTTCCTTTAAAGTAGCACTACACTCCATCCTGATATTAACAACGATAAGAACGACCGTCGCGTGAAAGATGTCGCTTGTGGTGACAAACCCACAGAGAGTTACCCCCCGAGGTGAAGTCCCTCTCCGCTCTGCAGAGCATTTCATCGTCTTTCTCGTTCATTGCTTTGGTCTCCACGCCTGCACCGAACATCGGTTGTGAAAACCGTCAGAGACACAAAGTTAGACACGTAGAGTCCAAGATAAAGAGTCAGAAACATGACTCCAAATGAATGCTAACGTTTCTCTATGTTCACCAACTTTGTCAGGGATAATGTCTTAGTCTTGTTGCACTGCCCCAAGAGGACAAACAGAAATGCAAGTTTAATGTTGGAACACCACGAGTATGCACTTCCATAAATTTGCTTGTAAGAGGCAGATTGACAAGCGGATGGTTTTAAATTGATGCAGCAGCAGCGAGTGACGTCGTAACTTTGAGTCTCTATGTCTAACAAACACCTACATCCTGCAAACTTTGATAGTTGGGGTTGTTTTCTCAGATTTTAACCTCACGTTACAAACGCTGCAGGCTAAGCAGCACTCAAGACTAGTAAACATATGTTCATGTGTGAAATTGTTGGAATACCGTAAGTTTCAAGGACTTTTGAGCAGAACTAATTATCTGTTCCATTCAATTTCTTGAGAGGCCAAACCACTTCTAACTGCTACTACTACTCCACGACAGCACACAGAGAGAAAGAAAAGGAAAGGGGCCGAAACTTAAGTGAGTTTTTTCACCGGGAGGAAGAAAAGCAGCCGAGGGTGTCTCTCTGAGCGAGTCTACGACGTGGCAAATTCCATGTAACAGCAATGTAATGACGCAGCTTACACACAAAGGGCACAAAGACCCCTCGCTGTGAAACGGTGTCACGTCTTTGTGAAATAATCTTATATATTCAAAGTCCCATTTAACACCGTAATGACGAGAAAATCACGACGGAGCAGCAGATGCTATTGTGTGCTCGGGGTGGCCCTGTAGTCATGGATATGTGGTGACAATTGTGAATTATCATTTGGTAGGTGCAACAAATTACTCAGTGGTGTCCTACTTTTAAAGACATATTAGACGCTACTGTGCCGGGGGCGGGGTGGGGGGGCGAATGACTGAGAGAGAAGAAAGAAAGAAAGTGAAAGAAAGTGTCTACAACACGGAGGGAAACAAGAGAAATGAACGGGTGTTACGGGGGAGATGAGGAGAATTATAGCAAATGAGATATAAGAGGGAGGAAGAATCCGTCTGCTCGCTCACACAGTACATCTAATTCTCCTGCGCAGGTAACATCGAATTGGCTCGGCGCGAACATCCTCATTCTTTCACCTGCAGAGACGACGCGTGCAGAGAAAGGCTGCAAAGTTTACCCGGATAAAGAAACAGCCTGACATTATTCTCTCTCTGCGAGGCGAGCGAGGCGGAGCGTTAATTTAGACTAAATAAGGAAAAAAGTGTCAGCGAGGTGGCGGGAGGTGAGACCGACACGACCTGACACCTGCTTATTTCTCTGCCTTTGACGAGGTCACGAACGTTAAGGCTGATATTGGAATCCCACGAGTGCCGAATGGGAATGCTGGAGCAGAATTAGAATTGGCCACTGCGACGGGTTTCCTAATGAAGCCTCTCAGCCCCTCAGCCAAAGTGACCCATTTTCTCTTCCTCTCCCCCCCCCTCTTGCTGATACAGCTGCCCCAAATTCTTCACAGGGAAGAATATGCATAAATTTAATTAAAATGGCAAAAAAATTATTGGAATAGATTCTTATATCCAACCCCCCTTCAAACCATTAGTCTTTGGGTCTGCATGGAGTCCAGCGGGGTGAGGAAGGAGTCTGACGGGGTCAGTCTTCATTGTCGGAGAGAAAATGTCACCATGGAGAAATGGTAAATTACAATAACACAAATGAACTTTCACTTTAAAGGACAAGACGGGATTGAGAAGATGTTTTAATGTGTGTGTGTGTGTGTGGTATCGAGACAATTTGTTTATTTTCTATGGAAAGTTCCAATCCTCTCTGAGTTTTGAACTAAAATGATTTCCTTGTGGCACCATCTCTCCAAAACTGTAAGACAGTTCGTTCTACTCGTCTCCCTCCCGTTTTGCTTTAGACGCAGTTGGAAATTGTTCCTAAATGCTCACCAGACTTCTTCGATTGGACCGCTCTGACACGGCGCCACTGTTTTAGTTAGATTTAAAAGGATTTGTCGGGGTGTGTGGGGTGTGTGTGTGTGTGTGTGTGTGAGGACTGGTCCAAATTGCAAACTCATGCAAAATTGCAAAATAGCAGGGGATTTTGTTAAATGTCTTGCAATTACAAAATTCCCTGTAGCGACTGATTATACAGTGCTCAGACACCCACTGCAAGCGTACAAGGTTGTTAGCTGAGCAGAACGATGATCTCTTTCCACGCTTTTTTTCAGAGGTGCTTCTGAATCTAAGTGATCTTGGAGACTGATGTGAACTCACGACCGGCTTCACAGCTGGTTCGTGTACTCGTCACATGACGCTGGGCTCTTTTTGCTCGTATTTCTTCAGTCTTGGGCAGTGAGGTGAGTGTACAACACAGTTACTTAACACTCCGATGGACGATTGACAAAAACGCTGCAGAAGCGCCCTCGTGAATGTCGCCACGGCTCGAACTGCAACTGGAGTTTCCAGCTGACTGTCACTAAGAGTCTTTTTGTAAGCCGGTCTGTCAATTAATAAACAAGACCAGGAGAAGTCTTTTCTATTATTTCCTCACGGCTGCTGAAGTGCAGGCAGTGAGGCCTGAAGCCGGCCGTTGTGTCAGTCAACCTCGACAGCAGCAGGAGCAGCGGTGTCTGAATGTCTTCTGTGCATTTTTCAGTGTTATGAAACTCAAGAGACAATCGAGATAACTCGAAACCAGAAATCGTATTTGCTCACTCCCCCCCAAACCATATCGCTTCCTTTCAGAATGGTCTTGGTGCCTTCTTCAGCTTTTCTGAAGCCTGCTGGCAGAAATTTAGGTGTAATATTCGACTCGGATCTCGGCTTTGAACCGCAGATGAAAAAAAAAAGAAGTTGTGCAGGCTTGTTTCCTCCAGTTAAGAAAAGTCTCCCTGAATAAAACCAATCCTCTCACACTCTGACCTGGAAAAAGTCATTCATGAACTCATTTTCTCCAGTCTAGACGACTGTAACTCCCTCCTCTCCGGCATAAACCAAAAACCTCTCTCTCGCCTCCAACTAGTTCAGAATGCAGCAGCTCGGCTTCTCGCTGGTTTCAACAGACAACATTACGTCAACGCGATCTTTCTTCTCTCCTCTGGCTTCCTGTTTGTTTTAGATTTGAAGATTTTACTGAGCACATCTGGGTCTGGCTCCAGGTAGCAGAAATGTTGACCCCTTATAAGCCGGTCCGCAGCCTTAGATCCTCAGGTGGGCACTTCTGGCTGTTCCACAGTCGAGGCTTAAATCTAAAGGTGAGCCTGCTTTTGTTGGCTTTGGAACAACCTGCCTGAGGAGATAAGGCTTGCAGAACCCGGATTGTTCTCACCGTCCTTATCTTTCATTGTCTTTCCCCTACCATGCTCTTAGATCAAAATTTTGTCTCGCCTTTGTCTGGCTCTCTGTTGTTCTTTTGCCTGTTTTTGTCTGTAAAAGCACTTTGAAACTTGGTGCTACATAAATAAAAGAATAAAGGTTATTATTATTGAGTTGAATCTGTCGCCCGGTCAAAGGCTTTCTGACTTGTCGACCAATCAGAGACAGAGTAGCATTAACGCATTCCACATCGACCTCCACAAGCGTTGTCACTCAAACCCGCGACGGGCATCACATTACCGCGATCGCGCGGTCGTCGTCACAGCCCCTGCGTGTGGGCCGGGTGTCTGGGCTTTGCATTAGTAGTGACACATCATCTGACTAATGTGTCTTTATTCACCAACTCGTGACACAGATCGTCTTATAGGACGTGCATGTGTGTGTGTGTGTGTGTGTGTGTGTGTGGGAGATGCAGAGAATGGACTAAAATAACTGAAGAATAAAAGAGAACATGAAAAGGCCCATTAACGCTCTGTTTGAGTCATGAAATGCTCCTGACAATTTCAGCACGAAGTAAACTGCAAAAAAACAGACTAACAAACTTTCTGCTGCTTTTATTTTGTAGGTAAAACTGTGGATAAGTGTTATCCTGCCAGATTATTGCTGCTAGTACGTACAAACAGTGTCGTGTGGTGGCGCCAAGTGCAAATGTGATGAAACGTCCTTAAAATGAAAAAAAAGGACCTGTTGCACAACATTCAGCTTTTGTCTCGTCACAGTATTTTTTACCTTTATTCTAACTACTCGTTAATAACCACTAATTAACTGCTGCTAACCTGATGTGCTGTTCAGGGCTGTTTGGGGGTCTTATGCAAGATGTCAAACTCTGATCAGTCCGTTACATTTTAAGAGGAAAACAGACTCGAGTACATTAATAAATGCAACAAATGCAGCATGTTCCTGAAAAACTTTGGATCTGTTTCTGTGTGTATGGTATGTGGATCCACAAGTCTGAGTCTTGGAGGCCACTGCACAAGATCAACATCAGCAAAAACTATTATCTATAGCATGCAAGTGCCAACAAAACATTTGGGAGAATACTTTTAATTCTACCAAAATTTATTGAGGCTGAACTTGCAGCTTAGGGGCCCCTGGTGGCTGCATCCGCATAGTCCGCATATACCGGGCCCAAAAGACAGACCCGGTTCAAGTGCAAACCAACACCGAGGTGATTTACAGACTTTCCCGGTAGTCCAAACAGACTCTGCCCCGGGGACGCCACCTCAGTAGGCCCATGTGTTCAAACTGTAGCCTAGTTCATCATTTACATATGTTTACTGGTGAGTAATGTACAGTAATCAGTAACTGATTACATTTGTTACGTCACTTGCCCAGACTTCTAAAGTGGAATATGTTCAAAACTCTTTAACATTAGTCTATAAGGTGCTTCTACAATCTGACACCTTGCTGCGGGCTGTTAGTTTTTCCCCTTGCACTGTTAGTATCCTCTCCTGTCATCACTCCTGCCGCCGCTTTACGGACGCGCATGTATATATGTGTGTGTGTGTGTGTGTGTCTGTGTGCGCACGTGAGTTTGTTTCTTCCCAAGCATCTGCTGTCATGCTGTCGGTGAAAAACGAGCTGCGTATAAGTCATCCAGTGAGAGGTAGTCACTAATAGGATAGAGGTGCTCCGCGGGAATGAGCTATGGCCTTATTACCCGCCTCACTTCCTTGCAGCCGGTGTCCTCCCGTAAAAAGCACAACAACACTGTTCCTGTCCTCTCCCCTGCACACACTCCATCCATCCATCTATCCGTCTTATCCATCCTTGTGCTCCCTCCTCTTTCTCACTTGCCTTTTCTTGGGACTTTTCTCCCCCCTCTTTCTCCTCCTCCCAAGCCTCTTTACACCCCCCTCCTCCATCCTTTCCCTCTCCACACTTCTCTTTACCTCATTCGCTCCTTTTCTCCACTCCTCCCGTCGCCTCCCCTTCTTTGCCACTTCGTTCTCTCCCCACCTCGAGCACCTGATTTCTAGCCTGCATTAAAATAGCCTCTTCCGCACCTCTTCCCTCCGCATAGCACCTACCTGATTTACTTCATCTCTGCTCTCCTCATATCTCCCTCCTCCTCCTCCTCCTCCCTCTCTGCTCCAATCCTGCCTTAACCTGACCCATCCCTCTCCTCTTCTTTCATTTCCTTCCCTCTCCTCTCCATACTCTTCTAAACTTTCATCATATGCCTCCCCGCTTGATCTATTAATCTCTCCCTGTTCTCGCTCTGTCTTCCTTATCCCCTTGGCTCCTTTCCTCCTTTGCTCCCTCCCTCCCTCCCTCCCTTCTTCTCACCCTCTTTCTTTCCCACCTCTCCTTAGCACCTGCTGCTGAATCTGTCTAGACTGGCAATGAGGACTGAGAGAGGGAGGAGGTGGATGGGAGACAACACAAGTGGGGGGTGAATGAGCACGAAAAACAGGAGAAGGAGAGCCGAGAAGAAAGAGTGGGAGTAAAAGGAAGAGAGTGGGAATGTTTGAAGAGAGAGAAGAGGAGTGTTGAGATATTGTAAGTGGTTCACGACCTGAAGCCGAGTTGTCCGTTTTTTTCTTCCAAAATTCCCTTTTCCAGTTGTCAGATTCATTTTCTCTTCTCCAAATTGTTTTTGCATCTTTCAGAAAAACAAGACCAGCAATTATTTTCTGCGGTTCGCTGCTTCACACCCCGCCGAAAACACCTCTGTCCTCTCATCTGTCATTTTAGTTTCTGTATCGCGCCCCCGCTGTCCGAGCGACGCGTTAAACCTTCCCAATTCACACGTCGCATCAAAGCGAGGAAACGTGATCCAAGGGGACTTCCGTCCGCCTCTTCCCGATGAGTGACATCATGAATGAATCAATGCCGTCACGTTGTGAATATGCAAAGAGGAGGAGGAGGAAAATGAGGACAAACAGATGCTGGAATACATCTTTATATGACAGACACTCAGTTTTGTTTGATGGTCTGCGTGTGTGTGTGTGTGTGTGTGTGTGTGCCTGATGGAAGGCGGTGTCCTATCAGTCTGTAACAGGATGTGGTAATTAACCTTTCTCCTGCTGAGTGGAGCTATTAAAGCGAAGGCTTAAAACGAGGTTTTATCACAAACATATTACACAACTTCACTTGTTTAGACCCGCTGAACACACACTGGGGGGAGGGGTCATCCCGCCCTATCCATCTCTTTCTATATTGTGTGTGTGTGGGCCGGCAATTAATTCATAATTAATTGAATTAGCCTTCAAAGACGTCGCCAGCTGAATTCCAGATTCATCGCATGGATAATTTAACATGGATTTAATCATGTTTCATCTCCTCGTACCTGCAATCTGCAGCGATGTGTGCGTAAACATGCATGCACACTGACTGAAAACACATGCAGGAATTGTTCATTATCATTTATGTAAATGTAGAAATAACCTATCGTATAACAATCCATTACAAGACATAGTCCTGCATTCAAATGTTTAATTAAAAGGCCAGGGAGTGCCAAAAACTGCAGTCCCTCAAACGTCCACTTGAGGCTGGCTCCATAAGTCCCCATGTTCAAATGTATGGATGGGCTTAGAAATATACTTCACTCAAACAACATAATGATGGAGTCTGTGGGCCGGTGTTTATTGCAGAAAATCTGCAGCTCTTCGGTGGCTAACATTGATTTTAATAATGATCCTTACTTCCTGAAGCCGAGCAGCAGAAGTTAAGTGACTGTGAATACTACCGGCCTATTTTTGGGTTTGCTGAAAATGCAAGAGTAGTCTCACATGTCAGTGTTTATAACGCGCGGTGTTTATGCTCTGCTGGACGGTCGGCTTAAAAACAGATTGTAGGCACAAATTAAGAGGACACGCACTTCTCCAGGCAACGCTACACTTCTGTCTGCAGTGCTAGCACAGAGCTTTTTTAAAATTAGAAATGTGAAAGGTTTCAAGTCAACCTGATGGATCAACCTGGAAGTGCCAAAAACTGCAGTTCCTCTAACGTCCACTTGAGGCTGGCTCCAGAAGTGAGTCAGTCTCCATAAGTCCCCATGTCCAAATGTCCAACTTCACAGCAGAAATAAACATGTTTACAGCCTGGTACAAAAAACAGTTTTGCATATATTCCTTTGTTCGTTGGTCTTTCTTCTCTTTATTTGAATACTTTTGTTGAGGCCTGAAGAGGTAAAGGAATCAAGCGAATTACAAGAACAAAAAGATTTGAGGAAAGTCTGAAAACACGATCACAATTCAACGACCTCCCCAGATTTAGAACCGCAGCCCTGTAAAGAAAAGCAGCTTTAAAACTGTGTTTTGATCAGAACATTCGGAAAACTGAGTCCAAATGTCTCAAAAGGGGATTTATACACATGCAACGCAAAAGTGCCCAACGCTGCAGTTCCTCTTGTCGTCCACTTGAGGCTGGCTCCAGAAGTGAGTCAGTCTCCATAAGTCCCCATGTTTCACAGCAGAAATAAACATGTTTACAGCCTGGTACAAAAAACAGTTTTGGTCTCTGTAGCTAATTTCCCCGTTCATGACAACTGTACTGAGGGTGAATTTATATACAACTCACCTGTTCACATTATATTAAGGCTTAAAGTTATGCAGGATTAAGAGCGTGGACGCTTTGATTGACAGGTGGGAGTCACAGATGCCTCAGCACCACCCATGATCCACCTCTTTGTCCATTTTTGGTTTAGCAGGGAGCCTGGGTAGTGTGGATGTTTTATGGAGTCTATGCGCTTTTTCTTATGCCACGGTCACATGATCATCTGTGATGTAATACTTCTATCTGTGATCACCTGCTGTGTATAAGTGCGCTGTATGTGTGTGCGTTCCTTTGTTATATCTCTGAGAACTCGCTGTGTGTTTGTGTTGGACACTCACAGCGAGGACATGTTGGTGACGTAAGGTTGTTTCGGTCAGTCCTCGTTTCTCACGCCAGCCCAAATTTTTATGTCTATGAAACATTAAGATTTAATATCAGCTGTGTCCCCAAAGACTGAAGTTGGTAGAAACTCTCTCCAACTGCAGAATTGGTGGGAAAAAAATAAAGAAGAATATTCAAGGCCACACACACACACACACACACACACACACACACTCTGAATCCATGTGGTTACATTGTGGAGACTGTCTAAATTTTGCTTCATCTTTCCGTAGATACATCTGTCTGCTCTGCAGAAACCTTGTTGTTGCGCTTACTTTCAGTTTTAAGAGTCTTGGATAGAAATCATTGTGTGTTCAAATTCTCTGCAGAGTGCCTGGATCCTGTTTTGGTGACCTGTTCAGAAACCGAGTAGAGAGAGCTGCAGCTAATTTGAACACATAGTTTTTTTCTTTCAAGTCAGCTCAACCTTTACAACGTGTTTGGAAGCATTTAAGGAAACATCTGCTTGTTACTTTCTGTTTAATTTGGAAACACTTGGATTCTTTTCTGATGTGTCAGCGTACACGAAGCGGTTGGTACGGCGCGTTTCGTCCGATCGCGTCAGAATTAAAATGTGTTTATGATTGTGTTTCTGAACAGCCACAGTGGAAGGTGTGATGAATAAGCTGCGCTGCCATACGGGGTAAAAGCTATATATTGTTTGAATACGGGAGATAATGGTGCACATTTCCAGCCAGCCTCTCCTGGAAGACATTTATAGTGTCGCATTCGGATGTTCACAGAAGAAAGTTACAGAAATAGTTGTGTCAAGAATGGAAAAAAGAGAGAGAGAGAAAGAGAGCAGGAAAGAGAAGTTCAAACCCCAGATTCTTTCTCACCTACGCAAAAGCTTGGAAGGGGGGTGTGAAAGTCGGATCATCGATGCCGGAAAAGTTCTAGAAACGGTCGGATGCAGACCGCCGTAATTCAACGTCGGAAAGATGTGTGTGGAGCGGGTTTTCCAAAAGCCATTCAACATTCTGACAAGCACTTCTGACGGCAGCTTAAGGTTGTTTGCATTGTCTCCTTCCAAGGCTGCGGCGTGTACTGCAGCCAGGAAAGCGTAGCAGCGTGAAGTACAGTAGGTCAGCGGCTGGCAAGGGAAAACAGAACAACACCCAACAAACTAGAGCTATCTCCCCACTTCCTGCTCTGCTCTACTGGGGTCTGATAAAGTCTGGAGCTGCAGAGGGAAAGGGAGGAGAGGAATAAATATTGAACAGCTTCCAGAGATTCAGCAAATCCATGAGGGCTGTTTCTAGATCAGTTTATTTAAAGTTCTCTCCCCCTCAAAAGCTGATTTTATGGTGACCTTTCAACTGTTAAATGGTTTTTCACTGCAGCAGAACCTCCATGTCTCATGTTGCAATTTAAATCCACTTGTACTTTAAAATCTCTCCAGTTCTGCCTCGCGTTCTCCTTTTGAAGCGGTTTGGAAAGTTGTTGTTCTGCAATGGTAATCTAATTTCAATCTTTCTTCTCTCTCTCCAACCCTCGTTCCTCCCTCTCTCTCTCCTCTGTCTCTCCCCCCTTTCTCCTCTCTTTGCAGTTTGACGTGCCGAAGTGCTTCTTAAGGTAAGAGAGACTCGTTTCGTGTTCTTCTTTCTTTCTCTCTCTCTCTCTCTCGTACTTTCTTCCTCTTGATTTTCAACCCATAAAACACAGCATGCCATCAGCACTTGGCACAGTGTGCGTATCACGAAACAATCTGCGTCCTCAAAATTTATTTGGCTCCGGATCCCGCTCACTGAAACACAATAACATTGTGTTAAGATAACAAAGAGACACTCTGGGTATAGCACTCCCACTGTACTCCCCTGGTAAAGCCATGATCATAAAATGCACAGAAGTGAATCAGCGGCCAACAGGATACTAAATATAGGAATTATACAACATGTGTAATACATTTACATCCTTCTATTAGTTCATATCTAATTGAAATCAATAGGAGACGTTTAATATATGTGTAAAGGCTGCACAGTACACACAAAGAGTAATAATACACAGTGAATCCTCTTCCACAGCGTTTTGCAACTGAATCTTCCTGTCACCTGCAGTTAGTCATAACCAGGTCTGTCTGTTCAAAAAATATAAACTGCCTTATAGTTTTTAAAAGGCACCACTGTTATTGTTTATTTATGGATTACTGGTTTCAGCTTTAGTATATCTGAAACTTATTACTTTCAGGCTGGGATGCTCTGTAATAATATCAGCAGACTCACAATACTATCAAAAGAAAATTAAATGTGCCACAGTATCATACAATCGGCCTGACCTTGTGGTCGGGCATGCAGGATGTGTGTGTGTGTGTAATATCTGACTGCAGTGTGCAGTGTAAGCATGTGCAATCAGTTGTCAGATGAAAATCTTCAAATGTCCTTGGATCATAAATGGTTTCATCACAGAGCGCAGTGATTTGAGTTAGTTTAGAAAAGTTTAAATCCCTGATGTGTGCGGTTTTCTCCACGCTTCCTCGAAAAAAATATAACCCAGCTGTCAAGATTAATTTCATTGTCTCATCTTATGCTTGTTATTATATTGTTTTAGTTCACAGTGCAATTTTTTAAATAAAAGAAAGTTGCATATTTCCAAAAATGTAATTTGAAAAGGCGTCGCAATCCCATGATAAATGAAGCCCGAAAAACTGACAATATGTAGCAAAAGGCCTCGAAACTTTCAACTAACGAATAAATGTAGTTAAAGTTTTAAAGCGTAGAAATCTGTATTTTTGCGTTTTAGCGCCCCCAGTTTCAGAGTGTAATCCCACTGTGGTACATATGTCCAGCTGTACTCGAGTATTTGTTCTGATTACATTACTTATGATCAAAAACTTGCAAGCATAATATCACTGACTAGTCCAGCAGCAGTCAGCCCAGCTCGGCGTCTGTCTTTCAGCCTTTTATTTCACCAAGCTCTCACCAACCACTAAAAGTCAGTCCCACATTTACTCTTGTCTGGTGGCTTCTTGCTCGCTCACTCTCTCTTCGCCTCTGCCAATACATAAATAGTGGCTGCTGAGTGCATTTACATTGCCAGAACCTGTAAACCTCCTCCTCTTCTTCTTCCCGGTGGACCAGAACGCCTGTGGTACAAAACACTAACACTCCCCCGGTGATCTGAGCTCACTGCCCGGCTAACAAACTGAGCTAACATCAGCTAACAGCAGCTACAGCTGTCAGCAGTTTACTTCACTGTCCATCATAAACTCTGTAAATCACAGAGAGTTGAAGCGGAGCAGCCGGAGGACATATATAAATGAGTCCAGTTAGATGATGATAATGAGTCCACCAAATTAGAGTTGGTAAAAGTGAAATAGGTGGTGTGCGACTTCAAGTGTTACGTACTTCTTGCGGGTTAGTTACATAGTGTGAGAACAGACATATGAATGATAGACACCATTCACTTGATTACAATGATTTAAAATCTGTCATTTTATGGTAGAAACGTTGCACAGTGTCCCCCTAAAGTCTTTTTTTAATCATCTGATTTAAAATTCTTTAAGAAATACATGAACATTTGATAGTTATGATTAGGAGTGAAGTTGGTCAAAAGATTTAATGCAGTGAAAGTGAAAAAAAATATTCACATATAATATTTTATAGCACTTTTTTAGAAAAAAAACGTTTTTTGCACCAATAGATCGCTCGCACTCATTTTTTAATAAACTGACACTGCTCAAAAAATAATAATGCATTCAAATCAATGTTGTTGTCAATTATTGACATATCCAAGGGTCTAATCATCCTCCCTAAAAAATTACAGTTTGCACTTAGTGTATAGAAAATTCAATCAAAATCATCTGGTTTCATTTCCCCAAAATTGCATTAAAGGGTCAAAATTATTAGGAAATACGTGAAAATTTGATAGTTATGATTAGGACTGAAGTTGGTCAAAAGATTTAATTTAGTGAAAGTGACATATAATCATCACATATAATATTTTATAGCATTTTTTTAAGAAAAAAAACATTTTTTGCACCGAACGACCGCTCGCACAAACTTTTTTGAGGGGAGCACAAGGAAAAGTGTAAAACGTGATATTTCTTTATCTATTTTAATTATTTAGCTGTGATTAATAAGAAATCAAAAGTAAAATTAAAAGTATTTACAAAGTTATATAACCAAGTTTCTTTGAATGGAAAAAACTTGTAATTATACGCTATGATATGGAATAAAACACCAATTTTAACAGCACTTATATCCTGTTACCGTAATAGCAGAAAAAGTTCTACCGTATTAATTACAGTAAAATTCTGGCAACCACAGCTGCCAGTTTTTAACCGTAAAAACACAGAATTATTATTTTTTTTTACAGTGTATTTAACATAAAAGTGCTGTTGTGGTGTAAATTTTGCGGCCACCCGACAGAGTGAGCTATAGAGCTGCTGGTCGCGGCTCATAAACTGTATATTTGTTTTTACTCTGCATTCTAAGATGACTTAGTGCCACATGTCAATATTGAGAAAACTCTGTGACTATTGCTGAATTTTGGCCAAGGCACTCACAGCTTCCTCAGAACCGAGGACAAGTGGAGGGGAATGCCAATCCTCCGAAGAAGTTAAGTCATAAAAAAGCACCATAATTGTAGCTACAAGGTTTTTTTTTTTTACTTACCAAACACAGATGCCGTGTTAGTGTGTCCTTTAGTGTTTGTTTGCTTTGGTGCCCAAGGTTGTGCGTCAGATTTGAACATTTGTGTGTGTGTGTGTGTCTCTCTACAGCTTAGTGTCTGTCTCCCGCCTTGTGTGTGTCTGGTACCCAGTGTTTGGAGTGGGCTCTGTTGGGACTGTGTGCAGTGCCTCATTAGTGGCTAAGGTTTGGCTGGCCCGCTGCTACTAGAGACTCACTCGGGGGCTCAAAGTCATATGTTACTCTACTGCTGGCCCATCTGCCACATTGGCCCTCACTTGAGAGTTTTTATTTCTTTATCTGTGCGCTTGTATCTCAGCGGTGGAAGGTAACTAAATACTGCTTGTACACGGATATATTTCTCGTTTAAACGCTGGGTACCAAACGGTTACAGATACTATTAATATTTAAAGTTCGTTAACTGCCTCCATGAGCTAAGCGTGACAGCCACTGTTGCAACTCTCCCGGGGCCCCCTGGGGAGTCGCGCCTCACAGTTTGAAAACCTGGTAATAAAGCAGTTAAATTTAGCTCCTCCTTCACAGACTGCAACATGCTGTAGCTCAAACGATGACATAATGGTGAGGCACTGACAGGCTGAGAATTACTTTTGCTTTTGAAACTTCTGTAGTGGATTCTGTTGGAAATATTTAGTTTTTTTGTGCCAGATTTAGGAGGCTCTATTCACAGAATATGACAGAAATGGAATATAAAATGCAGACCTATCTTTTTATTCACGTATAACCACCTAAAAATAAGAATTTCTATGTTTTTGTTACCTTAGAACGAGACTCTACAGACTTGATCTACTGCTTAACCCACCATGTTGAACTGCCACCGTAGTTTATCCTTCGAGCTAGGAAAGAGAGGGTGTGGTAACATGGTGCCCACCTGTCAATCAAAGCGTCCACGCTCTTAATCCTGCATAACTTTAAGCCTTAATATAATGTGAACAGGTGAGTTGTATATAAATTCACCCTCAGTACAGTTGTCATGAACGGGGAAATAAGCTACAGAAACCAAAACTGTTTTTTGTACCAGGCTGTAAACATGTTTATTTCTGCTGTGAAGTTGGACATTTGGCAACATACTTACATTTGGAAAACATTACGACATCATCTGAACGTGTGTGTGTGTGTGTGTGTGTGGTGTCTGAGAAGACAGTAGAGTGTGTGTTCATACTCATAGTCATCATAGTCAAGCGCGGCGTGAAGCACAAGTGGACACAACACTACGCACACACACACACACACACAACACACACACACACACACACAAGCAGCACACGCCCGCGCCACTCAAACACTCATTTAGTTTGCAAATGGACTCATTACTAATGAATCACAAGCTGCTTAGAGGCAGCTGAGCACACAGTAATGATTTGGCCATCCTCCAGAATACACTACAACACACACACACCACACACAAACACACACCACACACACACACACACACACGTTGACAGAGATTGAACGAGTACAAAGCCCCAATTACTTCACATCCGATGTAAGAGAACAAGCTAGAAAGCTAATTACAAGTCCCACACATGTAGATGGGATCTCACACACACACACACACACACACACACACACACACACAGAAACAGCGTTTTCTCTCTTTGTCTGGTTTTTTACAACAAAGCTCGTTATGGGGAGCGTGGCTGTGTCGTTGCATTATTAGCATAAGTCATGATTACAAGGCGTGAACCCGAGCGATTCTTATCGAATCATCAATAAGACTTTATAATTGAGTAATCCCAATTTCAGCCAGATTGATTTACACTTCAGCGCTCTGCTAGGCTTGATTGAGATCAAATATCAGAGGCTCTAAATGCACCGTGTTGTCATCCAGTTAAGTGGAATAAATATGTTTTTATGCACGTTCAGGCGCTATCAGTCTCTTTTGTTTTCCCGTGCTGGTTTTTTTGCCAAGGCGTAATAGTGCTGATGCTCTCGCTCTTTCTCTGGTGAGTGAGTGAGATGGCACTGATTGGACGGAGTAATTGGACCTAATGAATATGTCAACAGCCTGTTTCTTTCTCTCTCCATTAAAACACAACTGGATTAGATTTACTGTGCTTACTCCGACTTAAGACTCCATCAGTAGGCTACTTTCCACACACCACACACCACACACACACACACACACACACACACACACACACACACACAAGATTGGCTTAGCTCAGTAGATCAATGGCCTCTTGGTCAATGTCTCCTTCGGAGGGTAATCTATCTGCTCCTCACTAATGAAACAGTCTGATCCTTCTGTGTGTGTCAGTGAGAGAGGTGTGTGTGTGTGTGTAAGACAAGAGTGTGTGTGTGTGTGTGTGTGTGTGCGTGTGTGTGTGTTCACGGATGTGTCAGATTGTCTCTACAGTGCATGGGTACGGTGTCGTGTTGTTCTGGGTTTAATCACAGGCTGTTTTAGCATTTTTGTAAACAACACACACGTTTGAAATGTTAAAAAATAGATTAAATAACATGTCTCAGTCATGAGACACGACACGGCTTCACACAGTCTTAAAATATCCTCATACAAAAAAAAAAACCTGGTGTCATCGACGTGCAGTTTGCTGCGTTTTGCTGCCACGTCTTAAAAAGGTTTTCAACACTCTAATTCTAACACATTGTTCTCTGTCAGCCACTTTTTAAAAAAAATTAGTTTCACAAAGTATCTTCATACTTAGAACAAAGTCTTTGACAGGTGAAGAAGTCACTGCTGCTGTGTTTGGTGTGTGTGCACGGCCACGAGAGTGCAACACCTAAAATGCACGAAAAATGATCGTGTAATGGACGTGTTTATTATAAATAAATGTCTCTGAGGCTCGTTTTCTGAAGTGTTTCTGAGCGTCTCCAGCATGGTGAAGGCATTTCATAGTTGTCAAATTTCACGAGTGGATGGGCTTAGAATATAGAATCCTTCACTCAAACAACATAATGATGGAGTCTGGTGGGCCGTGTTTATTGCAGAAAATCGCAGCTTCTCTGGGCTAACATTGATTTTAATAATGACCTTACTTCCTGAAGCCGAGCACGAAGTTAAGTGACAACGTGTGAATACTACCGGCCTATTTTTGGGTTTGCTGAAAATGCAAGAGTAGTCTCACATGTCAGTTTATAACCGCGGTGTTTTATGCTCGCTGGACGGTCGGCTTAAAAACAGATGTAGGCACAAATTAAGAGGACACGCACTTCTCCAGGCAACGCTACACTTCTGTCTGCAGTGCTAGCACAGAGCTTTTTTAAAATTAGAAATGTGAAAGGTTTCAAGTCATCCTGATGGATCAACCTGGAAGTGCCAAAAACTGCCAGTTCCTCTAACGTCCACTGAGGGGCTGGCTCCAGAAGTGAGTCAGTCTCCATAAGTCCCCATGTCCAATGTCCAACTTAACAGCAGAATAAACATGTTTACAGCCTGGTACAAAAAACAGTTTTGCATAATTCCTTTGTTCGTTGGTCTTTTCTTCTCTTATTTGAATACTTTTGTTGAGGCCTGAAGAGGTAAAGAATCACAGCGAATTACAAAAACAAAAAGATTTGAGGAAAGTCTGAAAACACGAACACAATTCAACGACCTCCCAGATTAGAACCGCAGCCCTGTAAAGAAAAGCGCTTTAAAATTGTGTTTGATCAGAACATTCGGAAAACTGAGTCCAAATGTCTCAAAGGGGATTTATCACATGCAACGCAAAAGTGCCCAACGCTGCAGTTCCTCTAAGTCCACTTGAGTTGCTCCAAAGTGAGTCAGTCTCCATAAGTCCCCAGTCCAAATGTCCAACTTCACAGCAGAAATAAATGTTTACAGCCTGGTACATAAACAGTTTTGGTCTCTGTAGCTATTTCCGCGTTCATGAACAACTGTACTGAGGGTGAATTTTATACAACTCACCTGTTCACATTATATTAAGGCTTAAAGTTATGCAGGATTAAGAGCGGGGGCGCTTTGATGACAGGTGGGAGCTGTCAGATGTTTTTTGGATCTGTGCTCTTTCTCATGCCACGGTCACATGATCATCTGTGATGTAATACTTCTATCTGGTCACACCCACTGTAAGTGCGCTGCCTGTGGTGCGTTCCTTTTTATATCTCTGAGAACTCGCTGTGTGTTTGTGTTGGACACTCACAGCGAGAACATGTTGGTGCGTAAGGTTGTTTCGGTCAGTCCCCATTCTCACGCCAGCCCAAATTTTTATTTCATGAAACATTAAGATTGTAATATCAGCTGTGTCCCCAAAGACTGAGTTGGAGAAACTCTCTCCACTGCAGAATTGGTGGGGGAAAAAAAATAAAGAAGAATATTCAAGGCCACACACACACACACACACACAAACACTCTGAATCCATGTGGTTACATTGGTGGAGACTGTCTAAATTTTGCTTCACTTTCCAGTAATACATCAGAAACTTGTTGTTGCGCTTACTTTCAGTTTTAAGACTGGATAGAATCATTGTGTGTTCAAATCTCTGTAGAGTGCCTGGATCTGTTTTGGTGACCTGTTCAGAAACCGAGTAGAGAGAGCTGCAGCTAATTTGAACACATAGTTTTTTCTTTCAAGTGAGCTCAACTTTACAACGTGTTTGGAAGCATTGGGAAACATCTGCTTGTTACTTTCTGTTTAATTTGGAAACACTTGGATTCTTTTCTGATGTGCAGCGTACACAAGCGGTTGGCGGCGCGTTTTCGTCCGATCACATCAGAATTAAAATGTGTTTATGGTTGTGTTTTCTGAACAGCCGCAGTGGAAGGTGTGATGAATAAGCTGCGCTGCCATACGGGGTAAAAGCTATATGTTGAATACGGGAGATAATGGTGCACATTTCCAGCCAGCCTCTCCTGGAAGACATTTATAGTGTCGCATTCGATGTTCACAGAAGAAAGTTACAGAAATAGTTTGTCAAGAATGGAAAAAGAAGAGAGAGAAGAAGCAGGAAAGAGAAGTTCAAACCCCAGATTCTTTCTCAACCTACGCAAAAGCTTGGAAGGGGGGTGTGAAAGTCGGATCATCGATGCGGAAAAGTTCGAGAAACGGTCGGATGCAGACCGCCGAATCAACGTCGGAAAGATGTGTGGGGAGCGGGTTTTCCAAAAGCCATTCAACACTCTGACAAGAACTTCTGACGGCACTTAGGTTGTTTGCATTGTCTCCTTCCAAGGCCTGGCGTGTACTGCAGCCAGGAAAGCGTAGCAGCGTGAAGACAAGTAGGTCAGCGGCTGGCAAGGGAAACAGAACAACACCCAACAAACTGAGAGCTATCTCCCCCACTCCTGCCTGCTCTACTGGGGTCGGATAAAGTCTGGAGCTGCAGAGGGAAAGGGAGGAGAGAATAATATTGAACAGCTTCCAGAGATTCAGCAAATCCATGAGGGCTGTTTCTAGATCAGTTTATTTAAAGTTCTCTCCCCCTCACGCTGATTTTATGGTGACCTTTCAACTGTTAAATGGTTTTCACTGCAGCAGAACCTCCTGTTCATGTTGCAATTTAATCCACTTGTACTTAAAATCTCCTCCGGTTCTGCCTCGCGTTCTCCTTTTGAAGCGGTTGGAAAGTTGTTGTTCTGCAATGGTAATCAATTTCAATCTTTCTTCCCTCTCCAACCCTTGTTCCTCCCTCTCTCTCTCCTCGTCTCCCCCCTTTCTCCTCTCTTTGCAGTTTGACGTGCCGAAGTGCTTCTTAAGGTAAGAGAGACTCGTTTCGTGTTCTTCTTCTCTCTCTCTCGTACTTTTCTTCTCTTGATTTCAACCCATAAACACAGCATGCCCATCAGCACTTGGCACAGTGTGCGACACGAACAACTGCGTCCCTCAAAATTTATTTGGCTCCGGTACCGCTCACTGAAACACAATAACATTGTGTTAAGATAACAAAGAGACACTCTGGGTATGAGCACTCCCACTGTACTCCCCTGGTAAAGCCATGATCATAAAATGCACAGAAGTGAATCAGCGGCCAACAGGATACTAAATATAGGAATAACAACATGTGTAATACATTACATCCTTCATTAGTTCATATCTAATTGAAATCAATAGGAGACGTTTAATTATGTGTAAAGGCTGCACAGTACACACAAAGAGTAATAATACACAGTGAATCCTCTTCCACAGCGTTTTGCAACTGAATCTTCCTGTCACATGCAGTTAGTCATAACCAGGTCTGTCTGTTCAAAAAATATAACTGCTCTATAGTTTTTAAAAGGCACCACTGTTATTGTTTATTTATGGATTACTGGTTTCAGCTTTAGTATATCTGAAACTTATACTTTCAGGCTGGGATGTCTCTGTATATATCAGCAGACCACAATCTATCAAAAGAAATTAAAGTGCCACGTATCATACATCGGCCTACCTTGTGGTCGGGCATGCAGGATGTGTGGTGTGTGGTAATACTGACTGCAGTGTGCAGTGTAAGCATGTGCAATCAGTTTCAGATGAAAACTTCAAAGTCTTGGATCATAAATGGTTTCATCACAGAGCGCAGTGATTTGAGTTAGTAGTTTTAGAAAAGTTTAAATCCCTGATGTGTGCGGTTTTCTCCACGCTTCCTCGAAAAAAATATAACCCAGCTGTCAAGATTCATTTCATTGTCTCATCTTATGCTTGTTATATATGTTTTAGTTCACAGTGCAATTTTTTAAATAAAAAAGTTGCATATTTCCAAAAATGTAATTTGAAAAGGCGTCGCAATCCCTGATAAATGAAGCCCGAAAAACTGACAATATGTAGCAAAAGGCTTCGAAACTTTCAACGAATAAAGGTAGTTAAAGTTTTAAAGCGTAGAAATCGTATTTTTGGTTTTAGCGCCCAGTTTCAGAGTGTAATCCCACTGTGGTACATATGTCCAGCTGTACTCGAGTATTTGTTCTGATTACATTACTTATGATCAACATAACCAGTCCCCAGCAGCAGCTATATCACTGACTAGTCCAGCAGCAGTCAGCCCAGCTCGGCGTCTGTCTTTCAGCCTTTATTCACCAAGCTCTCACCAACCACTAAAAGTCAGTCCCACATTTACTCTGTCCGGGGCTTCCTGCTCGCTCACTCTCTCTTCTCCTGCCAATACATAAATAGTGGCTGCTGAGTGCATTTACATTGCACAGAACCTGTAAACCTCCTCCTCTTCTTCTCTTCCCGTGACCAGAACGCCTGTGGTACAAAACAAACTCCCCCAGTGCTCGGAGCTCACAGCCCGGCTAACAAACTGAGCTAACATGAGCTAACAGCAGCTACAGCTGTCCCAGTTTACTTCACTGTCCATCAAAACTCTGTAAATCACAGAGAGTTGAGCGGAGCAGCCGGAGGACACTTAATAAATGAGTCCAAGTGTTTGGGTGTTTTTTTTTTTGTCATGAGGATATTTTCAGACTGTGTGAAGCCGTGTCGTGTCTCATGACTGATGACATGTTGTTTTAAATCATTATTCTTTAACGTTTCAAACGTGTGTGTTGTTTACAAAAATGCTAAAAACACAGCCTGTGATTAAACCCAAGAACAACACGACACCGTACCCATGCACTGTGGAGACAATCTGACATCCGTGAACGCACACACACACACACACACACACACACGCTCTCTCACTGACACACACAGAGGGATCAGACTGTTTCATTAGTGAGGAGCAGATAGATTACCCTCCCAAAGGAGACATTGACCAAGAGGCCATTGATCTACTGAGCTAAGCCAATCTGTGTGTGTGTGTGTGTGTGTGTGTGTCTGTGTGTGTGTGTGTGTGTGTGCGCGTGTGGAAAGTAGCCTACTGATGGAGTCTTTAAGTCGGAGTAAGCACAGTAAATCTAATCCAGTTGTGTTTAATGGAGAGAGAAAGAAACAGGCTGTTGACATATTCATTAGGTCCAATTACTCCGTCCAATCAGTGCCATCTCACTCACTCACCAGAGAAAGAGCGAGAGCATCAGCACTATTTACGCCTTGGCAAACCACCAGCACGGGAAAAAAAAGAAAAAGAGACTGATAGCGCCTGAACGTCGCATAAAAAACATATTTATTCCACTTAACTGGATGACAACACGGTGCATTTAGAGGCCTCTGATATCATTTGATCTCAATCAAGCCTAGCAGAGCGCTGAAGTGTAAATCAATCTGGCTGAAATTGGGATTACTCAATTATAAAGTCTTATTGATGATTCGATAAAGATCGCTCGGGTTCACGCCTTGTAATCATGACTTATGCTAATAATGCAACGACACAGCCACGCTCCCCATAACGAGCTTTGTTGTAAACACCAGACAAAGAGAAGAAAACGCTGTTTCTGTGTGTGTGTGTGTGTGTGTGCGTGTGTGTGTGTGTGTGTGTGTGTGTGTGTGTGAGATCCCATCTACATGTGTGGGACTTGTAATTAGCTTTCTAGCTTGTTCTCTTACATCGGATGTGAAGGTAATTGGGGCTTTTGGATACTCGCTCTCAATCTCTGTCAACGTGTGTGTGTGTGTGTGTGTGTGTGTGTGTGTGTGTGTGTGTTGTAGTGTATTCTGGAGGATGGCCAAATCATTACTGTGTGCTCAGCCTGCCTCTAAAGCAGCTTGTGATTCATTAGTAATGAGTCCATTTGCAAACTAAATGAGTGTTTGAGTGGCCGGACGGCGCTGTGTGTCTGTGTGTGTGTGTGTGTGTGTGTGTGTGTGTAGTGATTGTGTCCACTTGTGCTTCATGCCGCTGCTTGACTATGATGACTATGAAGTATGTAACACACACTCTACTGTCTGCCTCAGACACACACACACAAACACACACGTTCAGAATGATGTCGTAATGTTTTACAAATGTAAAGTATGTTTGCACGTGTGTGTGTGTGTGTGTGTGTGTGTGCGTTCAGCCAGCGTGAGAAGCTCATGTGGTGATAATGAAGTCAGTCAGTTGTGTCATTAATTACTGTTTTACACCTGCTTGTTTTAGCTAATTAGACATGCTGACATGCACATACACACACGCACACACACACACATGCACACACACATGCACACACACACACCTCACTCACTAACAGACTAGCGCTCAAACTTCCAGACAAGTTTTTTTCTTTTTTGCACCGACGAGTCAAAAATACATTCTCATTTTCACTTTGAGGAAGGTGAGACGGCACCGCTAAACACAGCACGGCTGGGGGAACTCTCTCTCTCTCTCTCTCTCTCTCTCTCTCTTTGTCACACTCTCTCACTCTCTCTCACTCTCCTCCCCCCTTTTAGTCTCACATACAAACCCATCTTCTTCGCACACCTCCCTTTCTCACTCTGTCATTCTCTTGTCTCTCTTTGCTCTCTTCCTTCCTGCGTGCATTCGCTTCCCCTCTCTGTCTCTCGGTGCCCTGTATAGTCTATTCTCACACCACAAACACACACACACACACACACACACACACACACACACACCCCATCTCCAGGTCTTTAAACTCTATCTCAGCATGTGTGTGTTTATATGTGTGTGTGTGTGTGTGTGTGTGTGTGCGTCTCCTCCCAGCCCATTTTCTCAACAAAGGCCACAGCTGCTGCCGGTTTGCTGAATAAAAGATGACAGAGTCATAATATCAGGAGATTACCGGCTAACGAAACAATGATTTTGTCCAATCTAAATAGCGACATCAGTTGCATCTCAAGCGCTTCGCATGTCAACTATGATATGATAATGTTTGCTACCAAATGAAAACTGTTTTCATCTGCACAGAGAGACTCCCCGACTCTCCCCCTCCTTTTGTTCTCTCGCTCTCAATCTCGCTCTCTCTCCCACCTCCACACACATATTTGCACTGCCTCTGTCTCTCTCTTTCACACACACACACACACACACAGAGCACGTAGAGCATATGGCTATTTCTCTCCTCTTTGAAGGGTTGCTTTGAAGCTATGGCACCCGTATCGATTGGCGCTCAGATGAGCTCGCTTCGCCAGAGCCCTGCGATTATCTGTCGCTTTATTTCAAACAGAGCGCAAGAGAAGGGGGGCTTACACACCCATCACTCACTCACACTCTCACAGTCGGTTATACGCTCGTACGTGAAAGCGCGCACACACACGCACACACACACACACACACGTACGCGCGCGCACGTCCGCACACAAACGGGGATAATGAGATGAGCTTACGCGCAGA
This sequence comes from Larimichthys crocea, assembly GCF_000972845.2. Lineage (NCBI taxonomy): Eukaryota > Metazoa > Chordata > Actinopteri > Sciaenidae > Larimichthys > Larimichthys crocea. The sequence goes on from NC_040020.1 coordinate 9,781,942, forward strand.
ATCCCCGATACTTAAGGCAAGCTGTGCTTCAGAGCTGACAAGTGAGTGGTGAATGTTAAAGAGAGTGAGGACGACGGCGAGAGAAAGAGACAATAAAGTCTGTGCAAAGTGATGAAACTTACGGGGAAAATTTCCCCCCTCCAGCTCTGCTGTGTTCTTCCACAGGCGTTATGAAAAACACTTTGTTTAAACTCAAAGTTTACGTCGAGCTCGGGGTCAAGGTTATCACCCCCCAAAATTTGATGTTTGAGTGTTTTTATCATGTGTATCTGGTGATCTATGTCGCCTACGCTCCAGCATCCGGAGCAGCAATGACATATCAGTCAGTTTTCATGTTTTCTTTGTGGTATTTGTCATTTCCTGCCAAACACCGCCGGCGCTGAGAGCTTCCTGTTCGAAACAGTCCGTGAGTGATTCTGAGGGCTGCTACAGTCATCTATGTCGCTGATCACTGTACAAAAGATCAACTTCAGAACTTCATCCAGTGACTTTTTATACAGAAACTCTGATGCAGGTTTCTAAAGAGTCGCTCTGAAGCTGTACTGCCTCGTGGATCATCAGCAGACCTGAGCCGGCCAAGTGACACCTGTGTCGTCAAAGCAACGCTCACACTCTTCTTTCTGCATAACTTCGTATAATGTGAACAGGTGAGTTGTATATAAATTCACCATCAGGGAAATTAGCTACAGAGACCAAAACTGTTTTTTGTACCAGGCTGTAAACATGTTTATTTCTGCTGTGAAGTTGGACGTTGCCCTGGCGTCATTTCCCCCTCATGGAGGTTTGGCGCTTGGGTGTAACGCACACTCACCATAAAATGCCACATACACATGTGGATACAGACAGAACTTTCATGGGAAGAAAAACTAAGAAAACTAAAGATCTCAGTGAGGACGGTCACTGTGGTTTGCTTCTGCAGACTCTAGCAGGAATTGTGCAAAGAGGGAATTTGGTCTTAATGCCCATAAGGAGTGAGACGGAGAGTGAGCCAGGGTGACATGAAATGTTAATGGTCTGCCCAGAGCAGCAGAACCTCATAAAAGAGTTGATTTAGAAACTACAGTGGCTTTCAGGAACAATGAACACTGTCACATCACACACAGAGCTAGAAACACACACACACACACACACACACACAGGCAACATACCACTCATGCTTTGATTAAAACCTGCGGCTACGCTGCTGAGACGACAATGAGAATAAACATTTCTGAGTGTGTTATTCATGTGCTAAAGAGTATCACTCCTGGAAGCCGAGTCAAACAACAGGAAACGCAACACACACACACACTCAAAGATGGTACGCAGCTGAACAAACACACCGTCATATTGTAACACCACCGGAGCTGAACATTTCATAATTACAAAGACTCACACGCTGTTACAATCATTGCCATTACTCCATCATACTCACTGCAAACATATTGAACGCAGAGCTATAAATTCACGGGCTCTGATTTGATATAAGATATGTTCGTGATGCTGTGGAGGGGTTAAACCCCCGCGGAGGCATTTAATGAGGCCACGCACACACCAGGTGCAACCGCATGTGTGCACAAACACTCGGGGAAGGCTCTAATTGAAGCGTCACGTCGGGGAGGATCTTGAAGTGAAGTCTTGTTTATTCATGATGCTGATCACAAAGTTGACATTTAGTCTGCGTCCGACAGACGAACACACTGCACACAGAAACACACACATATACACAACTGCTGTGCGTTGGTATCTAAAGGTGTTTGAGGTCCGAGGTGATCACCGCTGCTCTCACCTTAAGAAACCATGTTAAAGGTCAGCAAATGGACACGATGTGACGATATCATGTTGTTGTTTTAGACCAGGGGTCCCCAAACTTTTTTCGGTGCGGGCCACAGGGGTCAGTCTATAACCGGAAATGATATCAGTCCCACCAGGATTTCGCGGCCTTTTTTTAAATAGTTGCGGCCTAAATGTCTGCTGTTGCATCAGGTTTTCAAAAAAATTTCGGTGAAAGTTGCTTTTTATATTTTTGTTGCGATTTTGTTGCTGGAGGAAGTGAAAGTTGCGATAAATTGCGATTCGACAGTCGCGGAGAGAGCGCAGCGAGCACTAAGTCCACGGCCCCGGGAAGCGGTGAGGTCCAGGCAGGAGGGTGCTGTAAAGCTTGCAGCCGGAGCCGTGAGCCACCTTTGCCCCCGAGCCTTTCCAAGCCGACCCAGAGCCGGTCGCGGCGCACCGCCGCGGAGGAAATGCACCCGGCGGAGGCCAGCCAGCACCGGGGAGAGGTCCCACGAGGGGATCCTCGCGCGAGTTGAACACAGGCGCGAAGTTGCTGAAAAATCGCGGTGATTGGTTAAAATTGCAACACCCCTGAATCCAATAATTAAAAATCGCATCTTGGCACTTTATGTGTAATTAAACTCGTATAACTTAAGCATTATTATTTCGTCGTACGCTGCGATGAGCGCGTATTTTCACAATTCCTCCTTCAAGACGGCCAAGCCACCAACTACTGATTCACATTGCACAGAGACACATGAACAACACGTGAACGTGCGTGCGTGCATGAATGACCGCCTTATGAGAAAACAGAAAACCACAACAACAAAAAAAAGAGATGGAGAGAGAGAGAGAAGAGCACCCATCTGTCAGAGAAAAGAGGAGAGACGGGTTGAGAGACGGGAAACAGAGAGTGAAAGAGCGGTGTGTGTGGGTGTGTGGGGTGCATTGACTAACTGCAAACAGCATGTGGATGTACAGACACGGCTGTGAGACAGAGCAAAAAAAAAAAAGAGAGGTGGTTGGGGGTGAGCGACAGGACGCGAGGAAAAGAGGCAGGAAGAGGAGGTGAAAGACAGCGAGAGAGAGAAGAGAGAGAGAGAGAGAAGTGACAGGTGCAGTCCTGAGAGAGAGGGAGAGTGTGTGGGTGAATTGGAGAGCAGCGCTCGCTAACTCGCCTGTCAATCTGAATCTGTGATTGACACCTCGGGGTCCGCCGTGTCTCTCTTAGCCGCTGGCTTCCTGTCAGGATGTAGGGCACGGGGTCACGCCGCACACATGCACACACACACACAAAACATACAGATGTACTGTGAGCTTTGTGACACACACACCATCCTTACCTGATAGATAATATGGTGCATGTATGTGTGTCTACTTACACACACACACCACTTTTGCAGCAGACACACACACACACACACATGCAGGCGAGGTCTGGCAGAGTGAAGTCTCCTGTGGGTCCACTCTTGCTGACTGGACCTTAACCTTTGACCAGTGACCTTTGACCTTTACACTGTCAGCAATACATCTTTTCACTGGACTCATCTTTCACATCAGACTGTGTGTGTGTGTGTGTGTGTGTGTGTTTATGCAGTGCAGCCTGTTTGTTATTTATTGTCGCCGTTTCTCTCTCTCTCTCTAAAGCAGAAGCATATCATAAACAGAGTGTGTTTACATGCATGGACATGTTTAAACAGTCCACACACACACACAGTCGAGCTGTGTTGCGGGTGTGTGTGTGTGTGTGTGTGGTGTGTGTGTGGGAAGCTAGCTGTGGATCGGTGTGGATTGAGATTGGCCCCGTCGTCATGGTGATAGCACAGAAGCGAGTGTGGCAGCTCAGTCATGTGTATAGCTGGTGGTCATATACAGGTGGACTCAGCACGGTCTTGGCTTTGCACGTTACATTCCTAATTACCTTATTGTATATCTCAGCATTGAAAGACGGTAGAGAAACAACAGTTATAATCCACATGCAAGGCTGTACATGCACAAATAAGCTGATGCTCTCAGTTTAATTATGAATGCTCTTATATATTCGAATAACTTCATCTCTGCAGGAACAAGTCTTCTCACACTGAAAGTCAAGTGAAACTTTATGTTATGCATGTGTACGGTTAAAAAATATCTATTGAAGGACATGCTCAAACCAAAGGGCAGGTTTGTGCACATAATGAGAGATGGACTTTGCTAATGCGGTGCTATGAACTGCACGGTTATATTTGAGAGATGTTTACATTTCATCTGGATCAGAGCTGACGATTCGAAGCTGCTTTGCTGTCGACTTTCCCAGAATTCACCAGCGCTTAAAAAAGAAAGTTCCAGTTTCAGCTGCGATGACACTTTTGGAATTATTCGTACTTAATTGCAATTTTCTAATCAATTCAACTTAACGCCTGCACTCTGCCGCGTGTTGAAGATGATTTTTTTTTTCATGTTTTTTCATTACGGAAGAGGCGTGATGCTGCGCGGTGTCCACATCACATGTCGTATCCGTGTCGCTCTCATTTCTTCGTAAAGTATCACATGTTACATGCATGCACACACATTTCTGCTAATGAGAGGAAGTGTCCATCTGGCAGTCTGGGTGTGTGTCTGTGTCTGTGTGTGTGGTGTGCTACAGCTCCCCCGCCTATGGGGTTTTGTGACTAATGGGGTCATTATTGATGCTGAGTCAGGGTTACCGCGATTGCAATGGTTGGATACCGACCTAACGAGTGTACAAATACACACCACACATGTGCATACACACACACACACACTCTCCTCTGTTTCTCGCCCTCACACACACACACACTCACACATTTTCATTTCTTTCAGGCTCTCATCGGTGCACTTATGCACATAAACCTCCCACCTCAGCTAATAAACTTACTCACCCAGACATCCCTCTCTCAACCTCTCTCGACCTGCTTTATTTTTCCACACACACACACCTCACACACACTCATCACTCTACACTCCACGCTCTATATAACCAGACAGGTGGCAGGTGTTTTTGTGGTAACCTGTCACCCTTTATTTTTGACAATGCTACAAATGATGCATGCAGACTCGTACACCTAAAACATGATATAAAGGTGTACAATTAAATGTACAGTACACACCTGACAGTGAGAGAAAACTGGGATTGGTTAGACTGTGAAAGCTGCCAAGCGTATGTTAACCCTTACTATCTGCATATGAATGCGATCTTCACGCAAGGGACAGAAATTCTGGCACCGGGAACGTTCTGGTTTCTGTTTTGTAGTCCGAGGAGTATTGACCGGTGACGTTTCAGTTGGCTTTGGTCCGTGCAAGAAGCAAGAGGCTTACTGAAAGGGATCGGTGGAAGCGAGATGGCAGCGTGAGCGAGAGCTCTGAATTATCTCAGTGATTAACAGAGTTTCTGCCGCGACTCAACTCGTTTTTTTTTAACCCCACTTGGATTAACCTTGAGTTGGTGTTAAAGGAGTCCTGCTGTTACAAAAAGAAAAGGAAAAAGACAGGATGGGAAAAAAGAACTGAACAAAACAAATAAAGCCTTGAGAACGTCCATGATCATAGCCTTGAGGACCAAACACAAACTGGGCAGATGTAAATCCCTTTCTTACTGAGATCATGTCCAAGCTAAAATCTCAACGCTCTGAAATTCGGAGCTGGTACTTTGTTTACTTGCTCGATTTGGTCATTTTCCTGGTTTATGTGCTTCTAAACATGTTTCTATATGTGTGATATGCTACGTCTTTTGTCTGTTTTTACAAACCGGCAGTTTGCACGGGGTGCTTTATTTTGAAAATCCAGCGATTCTCTATGCTGGTTGCGTCTGGCTTCCTGTCGCTCGAGGTGCTCTGTGTAAAATGACGCGCTGCTCGTGGTGTCCGTCAAATAAGAACAGCCGTGAGCAGCGAGCGTTCTCGAAAGAATGCCGTATATCATCAGATAGCTGATTGATCATGGACAGATAATGGGTGCAATGTTTTCATCTGAGATAGCAAATTTAAAAAGTATACACAAGACATGAGATGAAACAGGATGAAGTTCTGGTAGCATGTTCCCTCACTGTCTCCTGATGATTCAGCGATCCCTTGACCGTTCTCCCAGCATCAGCAGCAGGTTGGCATTCATAGTGACAGAAGCTCTGTTTCCATCCTGATGTGGCGACACATTGAACCAACTTTCAAGAAAACCTGCAGAAGAAGAGTGTTATATGATCATCAGCTGTGCCATTTCTACGCACGCACATCTGATGTTGTTTTCGTGCCACCACTTTCCGTCTCTCCGTGGAAATCTCAGTGGATATTTAAGTCATGTAGTACATTATAAGTTCATGCCGTCTCCGTTGCACTGACTCCAGTGCTGACTGCGCATGTTCTGACAATGATTGTGATGTTTCAGGAGCATCCTAGAAACGTCTCTCTGCCTGCTCCGTGGAGAGTTTGCAGCTGGTGCCAAGCAGCACAGAGGAGATAGCGTCGGCAGGAAGTCAGACACAGAAACAGCATAGAGAATCCAGTCAGTTTTCAAAATAAACACCCTGTGCAGATTGTAGAAACAGACAAAGGGGAAACTCTTAAATATGTAGCTTACTTGGATAATACAATTGTCTAAACAGGGGGTCTCCAAACACGGCCGCGCGGCCACATCCGGCCCGCCTAAACAATTGGATGGCCCACTTAACAATCCCTCTAAACATGCCTATTTTTTAAAATTGCATTTTCCTTTATAAAATACCACACTTAATGATTAAGCTGGCATTCTAATTAAAATCTACCTATTTACGAACTATTTACAGTACTAGCTAATTTTCATCCCCTCATATTCCAACGTGGACTTTGCTCGTGATCAACTTCCGCGCAGTCTGCCCGGGGATTTCGCACTCGGCGGGTCAAGGGCGCGCCACGTGCA